>NC_057795.1:136744246-136873493 GCF_018294505.1 Triticum aestivum | reverse complement strand
ATGGCGGGGATGATGGAGGGCGGGCTCCTAGATTTCTGCAAAAACAAAAACCCTATAAGCTATCAAGTAATCAAATGCATACGCCTTGCATAGTGCTCTCCAATTTTAGCATTCAAAGTAGTAGTACTTTTCCAATTTGAGCATTCAATAAGCAAAACCAAATCATAAAATAAAGTAGTATTCAAATTAGCATGCATTCAATTATAAGAAAAACTGCATCATCTCTTGCGTCCGTACATCGTCGAATATTATCACTAATACACCTTGAATAGTATCATACATATAGCATCGCTAATATAGCTAGAACTGTAGCGCCCGATGGGTATTGGCACGGGTAGTGGACTGATACGTCTCCAACGTATCTATAATTTTTGATTGTTCCATGCTATTATATTACCCCTTTTGGATGTTTATGGGCTTTATTTTACACATTTATATCATTTTTGGGACTAACCTACTAACTGGAGGCCCAGCTCGTATTGCTGTTTTTTGCCTATTTAAGTATTTCGAAGAAAAGGAATATCAAAGGAGTCCAAACGGAATGAAACCTCCGGGAGCGTGATTTTTGGAACGAACATGATCCAGAGGACTTGGAGTGCAAGTCAAGAAGCAGCCGAGGCGGCCACGAGAGGGTAGCGCCCCCCCCTATAAGGTGCGCCCCCTGTCTCGTGGGCCCCTCGGGCGGCCACCGACGTACTTCTTCCTCCTATATAAGCCTACGTACCCCTAAAACATCCAGGGAGCCAACGAAACACAATTTCCACCGCCGTAACCTTTTGTATCCGCGAGATCCCATCTTGGAGCCTTTGTCGGCGCTTTGCTGGAGGGGGAATCGACCATGGAGGGCTTCTACATCAACACCATAGCCCCTCCGATGAGTTGTGAGTAGTTTGCCACAGACCTTCGGGTCCATAGTTATTAGCTAGATGGCTTCTTCTCTCTTTTTGGATCTCAATACAATGTTCTCCCCCTCTCTTGTGGAGATCTATTTGATGTAAAATCTTTTTGCGGTGTGTTTGTCGAGATCCGATGAATTGTGAGTTTATGATCAAGTTTATCTATGAGAAATATTTGAATCTCCTCCGAATTCTTTTATGTATGATTGAGTTATCTTTGAAAGTCTCTTCGAATTATCAGTTTGGTTTGGCCTACTAGATTGATCTTTCTTGCCATGGGAGAAGTGCTTAGCTTTGGGTTCAATCTTGCGGTGTCATTACCCAGTGACAGAAAGGGTTGCAAGGCCTATATTGTATTGTTGCCACTGAGGATAGAAAGATGGGGTTTATATCATATTGCATGAGTTTATCCCTCTACATCATGTCATTTTGCTTAATGTGTTACTCTGTTCTTATGAACTTAATACTGTAGATGCAGGTAGGAGTCGGTCGATGTGTGGAGTAATAGTAGTAGATGCAGGCAGGAGTCGGTCTACTTGTTGCGGACGTGATGCCTATATACATTATCATGCCTAGATAATCTCATAATTATTCACTTTTCTATCAATTGCTCGATAGTAAATTGTTCACCCACCGTAATACTTATGCTATCTTGAGAGTAGCCACTAGTGAAAGCTATGGCCCCCGGGTCTATCTCTTATCATATTTGCTTCCAATCTACTTTTATTTGCTTCTTCACTTTTTGCATTTATATTATAAAATACCAAAAATATATTTACCGTATCATACTATCTCTATTAGATCTCACTTTAGCAAGTGGCCGTGAAGGGATTGACAACCCCTTTATTGCGTTGGTGCGAGTTTTTTGTTTGTTTGTGTAGGTGCGTGGGACTTTTGAGGAGCCTCCTACTGGATTGATACCTTGGTTCTCAAAAACTGAGAGAAATACTTACGCTACTATTGCTGCATCACCCTTTCCTCTTCAAGGAAAACCAACACAAGCTCAAGACGTAGCAAGAAGGATTTTTGGCGCCATTGTCGGGGAGGTCTTCGCTGAAGTCAAGACATACCAAGTACCCATCACAAACTCATCTCCCTCTCATTTACATTATTTTCCATTTGCCTCTCATTTTCCTCTCCCCCACTTCACCCTTGCCATTTTATTTGCCCTCTCTTCCCCAATCCCCTCCTCTCTTCCGCTTGCCCTTTTTCTATTTGCTTGTGTGCTTGTTTGTCCTTATGGCTTTGCCTAAGAGTACCGACCACCTTCTTACAAGGATGGAAGAGGTTGAATCAAATATTAGAAGCTTTATGAATTTGCAATTTGAGAATAATAATTTCTTCAGAAAAGAGCTTAAGGAACAAAAAGGTTTTTTGGGGTTTATGAACAAAGAGCTTGATGATATGAATAAAGAATTTTATGGTGTGAACTCTCAAATTGCCCGGCTTGAAAATGCTATAGCCAAAATTTCTGATAAGCAAGCCACCTTAGTCAATAAGATGGCTGCCAAACCAGAAAAGTTAGATGAAAATAATGATGAAGATCTTAAAGTTATTGATGGATCTCCTATTAGATCTTTGTTTTGCAATATGAATCTTGATAATTATGGGACTGAAGATGAGTCAACTTTACCTAGAAGGCGTCCCAAAAATTCAGAGTTTTTAGATCTTGATGTTCTCATTGTTGCAAATAGAAATTTGGTGCCCGTAGATTTTATCATCGTTGATATAGATTGCAATCTTTCTTGCCCTATTATTCTTGGTAGACCTTTCCTTAGAACGATTGGTGCGATTATTGATATGAAGGAAGGGAATATTAGATTCCAATTTCCATTAAAGAAAGGCATGGATCACTTTCCAAGAAAGAAATTCAAGTTACCTTATGAATCTATCATGCGAGCTATTTATGAATTTAGTGCCAAAGATGGCACTACCTAGACCTATTTTCGCTTTTATGCCTAGCTAGGGGCGTTAAACGATAGCGCTAGTTGGGAGGCAACCCAATTTTCTTTGTGTTTTTTGTTTTTGTTCCAGTTTAGTAATAAATCTTGCTTCTACCTTCTGTTTATATGTGATTTTATCTTTTAATTAGTGTTTGTGCCAAGTAGAACCTATAGGATAACCTATGATGATAGTATTTGATTCTGCTGAAAAACAGAAACTTTGCACGCACGAATTTAGTTTTGTTAAATCATGGAAATGTGCTTTTGTGTTGATTCTTTTTCCTTCTCATCAATAGATAAAATTTACAAGAATTCCTATTTTGTTAGGATTTTTAGAGTTCCAAAAGTTTGCGTTAGTTAAAGATTTCTACAGACTGTTCTGTTTTTGATAGATTCTGTTTTTCATGTGTTGTTTGCTTATTTTGATGCATCTATGGCTAGTAAAATAGTTTATAAACCATAGAGAAGTTGGAATACAGTAGGTTTAACACCTATATAAATAAATAATGAGTTCATTACAGTACCTTATGTGGTGTTTTTGTTTTCTTTCACTAACGGAGCTTATAAGATTTCCTGTTGAGTTTTGTGTTGTGAAGTTTTCAAGTTTGGGGTAAAGCTTTTATGGACTATGGAATAAGGAGTGGCAAGAGACTAAGCTTGGGGATGCCCATGGCACCCCAAAATATTCAAGGATAGCCAAAAGCCTAAGCTGGGGATGCCCCGGGAAGGCATCCCCTCTTTCGTCTTTGTTCATTGGTAACTTTACTTGGAGCTATATTTTTATTCGCCACATGATATGTGTTTTGCTTGGAGCGTCGTGTATTATATTAGTCTTTGATTTTTAGTTTACCACAATCATCCTTGCTGTACACACCTTTTGGGAGAAGCCTACTTGATTAGAATTTGCTAGAATACTCTATGTGCTTCACTTAGATCTTTTGAGCTTGATAGTTTTTGCTCTAGCGCTTCACTTATATTTTTTAGAGCACGGTGGTGAATTAATTTTGAAGAAATTGCTAGTCTCTCATGCTTCACTTATATTATTTTGAGAGTCTTTTAGAACAGCATGGTATTGGCTATGGTTACAAATTTGGTCCTAGAATGATGAGCATCCAAGTTGGGTATAATAAAAACTATCATAGAAAGTGAATTGAATGCTATGATCAATTTGATGCTTGATAATTTTTTTGAGATATGGAGGTAGTGATATTAAATTCATGCTAGTTGAGGTGATTATGAAAAATACTTGTGTTAAGGGTTGTGATTCCCGTAGCATGCACATATGCTGAACCGCTTTGTGATGAACTTCGAGCACAATTTTATTTATTGATTGTCTTCCTTATGAGTGGCGGTCGAGGACGAGCGATGGTCTTTTCCTACCAATTTATCCCCCTAGGAGCATGCGCGTAGTACTTCGTTTTTGATGACTTGTAGATTTTTGAAACAAGTATATGAGTTCTTTTGACTAATGTTGAGTCCATGGATTATATGCATCTCACCCTTCCACCATTGCTAGCCTCTCTTGTGCTGCGCAACTTTCGCCGGTACCATACACCCACCATATACCTTCCTCAAAACAGCCACCATACCTACCTATTATGGCATTTCCATAGCCATTCCGAGATATATTGCCATGCAACTTTCCACCGTTCCGTTCATATGACACACATTACTTTTGTCATATTGCTCTTTGCATGATCATGTAGTTGACATTGTATTTGTGGCAAGGCCACCTTCATAATTTTCATACATGTCGCTCTTGATTCATTGCATATCCCGGTACACCGCCAGAGGCATTCATATAGAGTCATATCTTGTTCTAGCTTTGAGTTGTAATTATTGAGTTGTAAATCCATAAAAGTGTGATGACCTTCATTATTAGAGCATTGTCCCAGTGAGGAAAGGATGATGGAGACTATGATTCCCCCACAAGTCAGGATGAGACTTCGGACTTTACAAAAAGAAAAAAAGGAAGAAAAAGAAAAAAAGGCCAAAAAGAAAAAAAAAGCCAAAAAGAAAAAAAAGAAAGGCCAAAGAAAAAAGAAAGAAAAAAGAAAAAAAATAAAATGAGAGAAAAAGAGAGAAGGGACAATGCTACTATCTCTTTTCCACACTTGTGCTTCAAAGTAGCACCATGATCTTCATGATAGAGAGTCTCCTATGGTGTCACTTTCATATACTAGTGGGAATTTTTCATTATAGAACTTGGCTTGTATATTCCAATGATGGGCTTCCTCAAAATGCCCTAGGTCTTCGTGAGCAAGCGAGTTGGATGCACACCCAATTAGTTTCTTTTGTTGAGCTTTCATATATTTATAGCTCTAGTGCATACGTTGCATGGAATCCCTACTCACTCACATTGATATCTATTTATGGGCATCTCCATAGCTCGTTGATACACCTAGTTGATGTGAGACTACCTTCTCCTTTTTTTTGTCTTCTCCACAACAACCATTCTATTCCACATATAGTGCTATGTCCATGGCTCACGCTCATGTATTTCGTGAAAGTTGAAAAAGTTTGAGATTATTAAAGTATGAAACAATTTCTTGGCTTGTCATCAGGGTTGTGCATGATTAAGTACTTTGTGTGATGAAGATAGAGCAACAGCCAGACTATATGATTTTGGAGGGATAACTTTCTTTGGCCATGTTATTTTGAGAAGACATGATTACTTTGATTAGTATGCTTGAAGTATCACAATTTTCATGTCAATATGAACTTTTATTTTGTATCATTTGGATCTGAACATTCATGCCACAATAAAGAAAATTACATTGAGAATTATGCTAGGTAGCATTCCACATCAAAAATTCTGTTTTTATCATTTACCTACTCGAGGACGAGCAGGAATTAAGCTTGGGGATGCTTGATACGTCTCCAACGTGTCTATAATTTTTGATTGCTCCATGCTATTATATTACCCCTTTTGGATGTTTATGGACTTTATTTTACATATTTATATCATTTTTGGGACTAACCTACTAACCGGAGGCCCTGCCCGTATTGCTGTTTTTTTTGCCTATTTCAGTATTTTGAAGAAAAGGGATATCAAACGGAGTCCAAACGGAATGAAACCTTCGGGAGCGTGATATTTGTAACGAACATGATCCAGAGGAATTGGAGTGCAAGTCAAGAAGCAGCCGAGGCAGCCACGAGAGGGTAGGGCGCGCCCCTATCTCGTGGGCCCCTCAGGCGGCCACCGACGTACTTCTTCCTCCTATATAAGCCTACGTACCCCGAAAACATCCAGGGAGCCAATGAAACACAATTTCCTCCACCGTAACCTTCTGTATCCGCGAGATCCCATCTTGGAGCCTTCGCAGGCGCTCTTCCGGAGGGGGAATCGACCATGGAGGGCTTCTACATCAACACCATAGTTGGGGAATGTAGTAATTTCAAAAAAATTCCTACGCACACGCAAGATCATGGTGATGCATAGCAACGAGAGGGGAGAGTGTGTCCACGTACCCTCGTAGACCGAAAGCGGAAGCGTTAGCACAACGCAGTTGATGTAGTCGTACGTCTTCACGGCCCGACTGGTCAAGCACCGAAACTACGGCACCTCCGAGTTCTAGCACACGTTCAGCTCGTTGACATCCCTCGAACTCCGATCCAGTCGAGCATCGAGGGAGAGTTACGTCAGCACGACGGCGTGGTGACGATCTTGATGTTCTACCATCGCAGGGCTTCGCCTAAGCACCGCTACAATATTATCGAGGAGGACTATGGTGGAGGGGGCACCGCACACGGCTAAGAGATCAAGAGATCAATTGTTGTTTTTAGAGGTGCCCCCCTGCCCCCGTATATAAAGGAGTGGAGGAGGGGGAGAGGGTCGGCCCCTATGGCACGCCCTGGAGGAGTCCTACTCCCACCGGGAGTAGGATTCCTCCCCTTCCATGTAGTAGGAGTAGGAGACAAGAAAGGGGGAGAGGGAAGAGAAGGAAGGAGGGGGCGCCACCCCTCCCCCTAGTCCAATTCGGACTAGTCATTGGGGGGCGCGCGGCTTGCCTCTCTCTCTCTCCTCTAAAGCCCAATAAGGCCCATATACTTCTTCCCATGTATTCCCGTAACTCCTCGGTACTCCAAAAAATACCCGAACCACTCGGAACCTTTCCGATGTCCGAATATAGTCGTCCAATATATCGATCTTTACGTCACGACCATTTCGAGACTCCTCGTCATGTCCCTGATCTCATCCGGGATTCCGAACTCCTTTGGTACAGCAAAACTCATAAACTCATAATAAAACTGTCATCAAAACCTTAAGCGTGTGGACCCTACGGGTTCGAGAACTATGTAGACATGATCGAGAACCACTTCCGGTCAATAACCAAAAGAGGAACCTGGATGCTCATATTGGCTCCTACATATTCTACGAAGATCTTTGTCGGTCAAACCGCATAACAACATACGTTGTTCCCTTTGTCATCGGTATGTTACTTGCCCGAGATTCGATCGTCGGTATCTCAATACCTAGTTCAATCTCGTTACCGGCAAGTCTCTTTACTCGTTACGTAATGCATCATCCCATAACCAACTCATTGGCCACATTGCTTGCAAGGCTTATAGTGATGTGCATTACCGAGAGGGCCCAAAGATACCTCTTTGACAATCGGAGTGACGAATCCTAATCTCAAAATACGCCAACTCAACATGTACCTTTGGAGACACCTGTAGAGCTCCTTTATAATCACCCAGTTACGTTGTGACATTTGGTAGCACACAAAGTGTTCCTCCGGTAAACGGGAGTTGCATAATCTCATAGTCATAGGAACATGTATAAGTCATGAAGAAAGCAATAGCATCATACTAAATGATCAAGTGCTAAGCTAACGGAATGGGTCAAGTCAATCACATCATTCTCCTAATGATGTGATCTCGTTAATCAAATGAAAACTCATGTCTATGGCTAGGAAACATAACCATCTTTGATTAATGAGCTAGTCAAGTAGAGGCATACTAGTGACACTATGTTTGTCTATGTATTCACACATGTATTATGTTTCCGGTTAATACAATTCTAGCATGAATAATAGACATTTATCATGAAATAAGGAAATAAATAATAACTTTATTATTGTCTCTAGGGCATATTTCCTTCAGTCTCCCACTTGCACTAGAGTCAATAATCTAGTTCACATCGCCATGTGACTTAACACCAATATACATATCTGTATATGATTAACACCCATAGTTCACATCGTCATGTGACCAACACCCAAAGGGTTTACTAGAGTCAATAATCTAGTTCATATTGCTATGTGATTAAGACCCAAAGAGTACTAAGGTGTAATCATGTTTTGCTCGTGAGAGAAGCTTTAGTCAACGGGTCTGTCTCATTCAGAGTCGTATGTATTTTGCAAATATTCTATGTCTACAATGCTCTGCACGGAGCTACTCTAGCTAATTGCTCCCACTTTCAATATGTATCCAGATTGAGACTTAGATTCATCTGGATCGGTGTAAAAGCTTGCACCGATGTAACTCTTTACGACGGGCTCTTTTATCACCTCCATAATTGAGAAATATTTCCTTAGTCCTCACTAAGGATATTTTTGACCAATGTCCAGTGATCTACTCCTAGATCACTATTGTACTCCCTTGCCAAATTCAGAGTAAGGTACACAATAGGTCTGGTACATAGCATAGCATACTTTATGGAACCTATGACTGAGGCATAGGGAATGACTTTCATTCTCTTTTCTATTTTCTGCCGTGGTCGAGATTTGAGTCTTACTCAATTTCACACATTTGCAACACAGGCAATAACTCTTTCTTTGACTGTTCCATTTTGAACTACTTCAAAATCTTGACAAGGTATGTACTTTTTGAAATACTTATCAAGCGTCTTGATCTATCTTAATAGATCTTGATGCTCAATATGTAAGTAGCTTTACTGAGGTCTTTCTTTTAAAGAACTCCTTTCAAATACTCCTTTATGATTTCCAGAAAAATTCTACATCATTTCTGATCAATAATATGTTACTCACATATATTTATCAGAAAGGCGGTAGTGCTCCCACTCACTTTATTGTAAACATAGGCTTCACCGCAAGTTTGTATAAAACTATATGCTTTGATCAACTTATCAAAGCGTATATTCCAACTCTGAGATGCTTGCACTAGTCCATAGATGGATCATTGGAGCTTGCACATTTTGTGAGCACCTTTTAGGATTGACAAAACCTTTTGGTTGCATCATATACAACTTTTCCTTAAGAAAACCATTAAGGAATGCAGTTTTGACATCCATTTGCCAGATTTCATAAAATGTAGTAATTGCTAACATGATTCGGACTGACTTAAGCATCGCTATAGTTGAGAAAATCTCATTGTAGTCAACACCTTGAACTTGTCGAAAACCTTTTGCGACAAGTCGAGCTTTGTAGATAGTAACACTACTATCAGCGTCTGTCTTCCTCTTGGAAATCCATTTATACAATATGGCTTGCCGATCATTGGGCAACTCGACCAAAGTCCACACTTTGTTCTCATACATGGATCCCATCTCAGATTTTATGGCCTTAAGCCATTTTGTGGAATCTGGGCTCATCATCGCTTCCTCATAGTTCGTAGGTTCATCATGGTCTAGTAACATGACTTCCAGAACAGGATTACCGTACCACTCTAGTGCAGACTGTACTTTGGAAGACCTATGAGGTTTTGTAGTAACTTAATCTGAAGTTTCATGATCATCATCATTAGCTTCCTCACTAATTGGTGTAGGAATCACTGGAACTGATTTCTTGTGATGAACTACTTTCCAATTCGGGAGAAGGTACAAATTACCTTAGCAAGCTCTACTTTCCTCCCACTCACTTCTTTCGAGAGAAACTCCTTCTCTAGAAAGGTTCCATTCTTAGCAACGAATGTTTTGCCTTCGGATCTGTGATAGAAGGTGTACCCAACAGTTTCCTTTGGGTATTCTATGAAGACGCACTTCTCCGATTTGGGTTCGAGTTTATCAGGTTGAAAACCTTTTTCACATAAGCATCGCAACTCCAAACTTTAAGAAACGACAGCTTAGGTTTACTGCTAAACCATAGTTCATACGGTGTCGTCTCAACGGATTTAGATGGTGCCCTATTAAAGTGAATGCAGCTATCTCTAATGCATAACCCCAAAACGATAGTGGTAAATCGGTAAGATACATCATAGATCGCACCATATCCAATAAAGTGCGGTTACGACGTTCGGACACACCATTATGCTGTGGTGTTCCATGTGGCGTGAGCTGTGAAACTATTCCACATTGTTTAAAATGAAGGCCAAACTCGTAACTCAAATATTCTTCTCTACGATCAGATTGTAGAAACTTTATTTTCTTGTTACGATGATTCTCCACTTCACTCTGAAATTCTTTGAACTTTTCAAATGTTTCAGACTTGTGCTTCATTAAGTAGATATACGCATATCTGCTCAAATCATCTGTGAAGGTCAGAAAATAACGATACCCGCCACGAGCATCAACACTCATTGGACCGCATACTATGTATTATTTCCAACAAGTTAGTAGCTCGTTCCATTGTTCCGGAGAACGGAGTTTTAGTCATCTTGCCCAAAAGGCACGGTTCACAAGCATCAAATGATTCATAACCAAGTGATTCCGAAAATCCATCTTTATGGAGTTTCTTCATGCGCTTTACACCGATATGACCCAAACGGCAATGCCACAAATAAGTTGCACTATCATTATTAACTTTGCATCTTTTGGCATCAACATTATGAATATGTGTATCACTATGATCAAGATTCAATAAACCATCACCATTGGGTGTATGACCATAGAAGGTTTTATTCATGTAAACAGAATAACAATTTATTCTCTATCTTAGATGAATAATCGTATCGCAATAAACATGATCTTATCATATTTATGCTCAACGCAAACACCAAATAACATCTATTTAGGTTTAACACTAATTTCAAAAATATAGGGAGTGTGTGATGATGATAATATCAATCTTGGAACTACTTCCAACATTCATCGTCACTTCCCCTTCAACTAGTCTCTATTTATTCTGTAACTTCTGTTTCGAGTTACTAATCTTAGCAACCGAACAAGTATCAAATACTCAGGGGCTACTATAAACACTAGTAAGGCACACATCAATAACCTGTATATCAAATATACCCTTGTTCAATTTGCCATCCTTCTTATCTACCAAATATTCAGGGCATTTCCACTTCCAGTGACCATTTCCTTTGTAGTAGAAGCATTGAGTTTCAGGCTTTGGTCCATCTTTGGGCTTCTTCGCGGGAGTGACAACGTGCTTGCCATTCTACTTGAAGTTCCCTTTCTTTCCCTTTGCCCTTTTCTTGAAACTAGTGGTCTTGTCAATCATCAACACTTGATGCTCTTTCTTGATTTCTACCTTCGTCGATTTCAACATCACGAAGAGCTCGGGAATCGTTTTCGTCATCCCTTGCATACTATAGTTCATCACGAAGTTCTAGTAACTTGGTGATGGTGACTAGAGAACTCTGACAATCACTATCTTATCTGGAAGATTAACTCCCACTTGATTCAAGCGATTGTAGTACCCAGACAATCTGAGCACATGCTCACTAGTTGAGCGATTCTCCTCCATCTTTTAGCTATAGAACTTGTTGGAGACTTCATATCTCTCAACTCGGGTATTTGCTTGAAATATTAACTTCAACTCCTGGAACATCTCATATGGTCCATGACGTTCAAAACGTCTTTGAAGTCCCGATTCTAAGCCGTTAAGCATGGTGCACTAAACTATCAAGTAGTCATCATATTGAGCTAGCCAAACGTTCATAACGTCTGCATCTGCTCCTGCAATAGGTCTGTCACCTAGCGGTGCATCAAGGACATAATTCTTCTGTGCAGCAATGAGGATAAACCTCAGATCACGGATCCAATCCGCATCATTGCTACTAACATCTTTCAACACAATTTTCTCTAGGAACATATCAAAATAAACATATGAAAGCAACAACGCGAGCTATTGATCTACAACATAATTTGCAAAATACTACCAGGACTAAGTTCATGATAAATTTAAGTTCAATTAATCATATTACTTAAGAACTCCCACTTAGACAGACATCTCTCTAGTCATCTAAGTGATCACGTGATCCAAATCAACTAAACCATGTCCGATCATCACGTGAGATGGAGTAGTTTTCAATGGTGAACATCACTATGTTGATCATATCTACTATATGATTCACGCTCGACCTTTCGGTCTCAGTGTTCCGAGGCCATATCTGTATATGCTAGGCTCGTCAAGTTTAACCTGAGTATTCCGCGTGTGCAACTGTTTTGCACCCGTTGTATTTGAACGTAGAGCCTATCACACCCGATCATCACGTGGTGTCTCAGCACGAAGAACTTTCGCAACGGTGCATACTCAGGGAGAACACTTACTTGAAATTAGTGAGAGATCATCTTATAAAGCTACCGTCGAACTAAGCAAAATAAGATGCATAAAGGATAAACATCACATGCAATCAATATAAGTGATATGATATGGCCATCATCATCTTGTGCTTGTGATCTCCATCTCCAAAGCACCGTCGTGATCACCATCGTCACTGGCGCGACACCTTGATCTCCATCGTAGCATCATTGTCGTTTCACCATCTATTGCTTCTACGACTATCGCTACCGCTTAGTGATAAAGTAAAGCAATTACAGGGCGCTTGCATTTCATACAATAAAGCGACAACCATATGGCTCCTGCCAGTTGCCGATAACTCGGTTACAAAACATGATCATCTCATACAATAAAATATAGCATCACGTCTTGACCATATCACATCACAACATGCCCTGCAAAAACAAGTTAGACGTCCTCTACTTTGTTGTTGCAAATTTTACGTGGCTGCTACGGGCTGAGCAAGAACCGTTCTTACCTACGCATCAAAACCACAATGATAGTTCGTCAAGTTAGTGCTGTTTTAACCTTCTCAAGGACCGGGCGTAGCCACACTCGGTTCAACTAAAGTTGGAGAAACTGACACCCGCCAGCCACCTGTGTGCAAAGCACGTCGGTAGAACCAGTCTCGCGTAAGCGTACGCGTAATGTCGGTCCGGGCCGCTTCATCCAACAATACCGCCGAACCAAAGTATGACATGCTGGTAAGCAGTATGACTTGTATCGTCCACAACTCACTTGTGTTCTACTCGTGCATATAACATCTACGCATAAAACCTGGCTCTGATACCACTGTTGGGGAACATAGTAATTTCAAAAAAATTCCTACGCACACGCAAGATCATGGTGATGCATAGCAACGAGAGGGGAGAGTGTGTCCACGTACCATTGTAGACCGAAAGCGGAAGCGTTAGCACAATGCGGTTGATGTAGTCGTACGTCTTCACGGCCCGATCGATCAAGCACCGAAACTACGGCACCTCCGAGTTCTAGCACACGTTCAGCTCGTTGACGTCCCTCGAACTCCGATCCAGACGAGTCTCGAGGGAGAGTTACGTCAGCACGACGGCATGGTGACGATCTTGATGTTCTACCGTCGCGGGGCTTCGCCTAAGCACCGCTACAATATTATCGAGGAGGACTATGGTGGAGGGGGCACCGCACACGGCTAAGAGATCCAGAGATCAATTGTTGTTTTTAGAGGTGCCCCCCTGCCCCCGTATATAAAGGAGTGGAGGAGGGGGAGAGGGTCGGCCCCTATGGTGCGCCCTTGAGGAGTCCTACTCCCACCGGGAGTAGGATTCCTCCCCTTCCATGTAGTAGGAGTAGGAGACAAGGAAGGGGGAGAGGGAAGAGAAGGAAGGAGGGGGCGCCACCCCTCCCCCTAGTCCAATTCGGACTAGTCATTGGGGGGGCGCGCGGCTTGCCTCTCTCTCTCTCCTCTAAAGCCCAATAAGGCCCACATACTTCTTTACGTGTATTCCCGTAACTCCTCGGTACTCCAAAAAATACCGAACCACTCAGAACCTTTCCGATGTCCGAATATAGTCGTCCAATATATTGATCTTTACGTCTCGACCATTTCGAGACTCCTCGTCATGTCTCTGATCTCATCCGGGAATCTGAACTCCTTCGGTACATCAAAACTTATAAACTCATAATAAAACTGTCATCGAAACCTTAAGCGTGCGGACCCTACGGGTTCGAGAACTATGTAGACATGATCGAGAACCACTTCCGGTCAATAACCAAAAGAGGAACCTGGATGCTCATATTGGCTCCTACATATTCTACGAAGATCTTTATCGGTCAAACCGCATAACAACATACGTTGTTCCCTTTGTCATCGGTATGTTACTTGCCCGAGATTCGATCGTCGGTATCTCAATACCTAGTTCAATCTCGTTACCGGCAAGTCTCTTTACTCGTTACGTAATGCATCATCCCGTAACCAACTCATTGGCCACATTGCTTGCAAGGCTTATAGTGATGTGCATTACCGAGAGGGCCCAGAGATACCTCTCCGACAATCGGAGTGACAAATCCTAATCTCGAAATACGCCAACTCAACATGTACCTTTGGAGACACCTGTAGAGCTCCTTTATAATCACCCAGTTACGTTGTGACGTTTGGTAGCACACAAAGTGTTCCTCCGGTAAACGGGAGTTGCATAATCTCATAGTCATAGGAACATGTATAAGTCATGAAGAAAGCAATAGCAACATACTAAACGATCAAGTGCTAAGCTAACGGAATGGGTCAAGTCAATCACATCATTCTCCTAATGATGTGATCCCGTTAATCAAATGACAACTCATGTCTATGGCTAGGAAACATAACCATCTTTGATTCAACGAGCTAGTCAAGTAGAGGCATACTAGTGACACTATGTTTGTCTATGTATTCACACATGTATTATGTTTCCGGTTAATACAATTCTAGCATGAATAATAAACATTTATCATGAAATAAGGAAATAAATAATAACTTTATTATTGCCTCTAGGGCATATTTCCTTCAGTCTCCCACTTGCACTAGAGTCAATAATCTAGTTCACATCGCCATGTGATTTAACACCAATATTCATATCTGTATATGATTAACACCCATAGTTCACATCGTCATGTGACCAACACCCAAAGGGTTTACTAGAGTCAATAATCTAGTTCACATTGCTATGTGATTAACACCCAAAGAGTACTAAGGTGTGATCATGTTTTGCTCGTGAGAGAAGCTTTAGTCAACGGGTCTGTCACATTCAGAGCCGTATATATTTTGCAAATATTCTATGTCTACAATGCTCTGCACGGAGCTACTCTAGCTAATTGCTCCCACTTTCAATATGTATCCAGATTGAGACTTAGAGTCATCTGGATCGGTGTAAAAGCTTGCACCGATGTAACTCTTTACGACGGGCTCTTTTATCACCTCCATAATCGAGAAATATTTCCTTAGTCCTCACTAAGGATATTCTTGACCAATGTCCAGGGATCTACTCCTAGATCACTATTGTACTCCCTTGCCAAATTCAAAGCAAGGTATACAATAGGTCTGGTACATAGCATAGCATACTTTTATAGAACCTATGACTGAGGCATAGGGAATGACTTTCATTCTCTTTTCTATTTTCTGCCGTGGTCGGGATTTGAGTCTTACTCAATTTCACACCTTTGCAACACAGGCAAGAACTCTTTCTTTGACTGTTCCATTTTGAACTACTTCAAAATCTTGACAAGGTATGTACTTATTGAAAAACTTATCAAGCGTCTTGATCTATCTCAATAGATCTTGATGCTCAATATGTAAGTAGCTTTACTGAGGTCTTTCTTTTAAAGAACTCCTTTCAAATACTCCTTTATGCTTTCCAGAAAAATTCTACATCATTTCCGATCAATAATATGTTACTCACATATATTTATCAGAAAGGCGGTAGTGCTCCCACTCACTTTATTGTAAATACAGGCTTCACCGCAAGTCTGTATAAAACTATATGCTTTGATCAACTTATCAAAGCGTATATTCCAACTCTAAGATGCTTGCACTAGTCCATAGATGGATCGCTGGAGCTTGCACATTTTGTGAGCACCTTTAGGATTGACAAAACCTTCTGGTTGCATCATATACAACTTTTCTTTAAGAAAACCATTAAGGAATGCAGTTTTGACATCCATTTGCCAGATTTCATAAAATGTAGCAATTGCTAACATGATTCGGACTGACTTAAGCATCGCTACAGTTGAGAAAATCTCATTGTAGTCAACACCTTGAACTTGTCGAAAACCTTTTGAGACAAGTCGAGCTTTGTAGATAGTAACACTACTATCAGCGTCTGTCTTCCTCTTGAAGATCCATTTATACAATATGGCTTGCCGATCATTGGGCAACTCCACCAAAGTCCACACTTTGTTCTCATACATGGATCCCATCTCAGATTTCATGGCCTTAAGCCATTTTCGTGGAATCTGGGCTCATCATCGCTTCCTCATAGTTCGTAGGTTCATCATGGTCTAGTAACATGACTTCCAGAACAGGATTACCGTACCACTCTGGTGCGGACTGTACTTTGGAAGACCTACGAGGTTTTGTAGTAACTTAATCTGAAGTTTCATGATCATCATCATTAGCTTCCTCACTAATTGGTGTAGGAATCACTGGAACTGATTTCTTGTGATGAACTACTTTCCAATTCGGGAGAAGGTACAAATTACCTTATCAAGCTCTACTTTCCTCCCACTCACTTCTTTCGAGAGAAACTCCTTCTCTAGAAAGGATCCATTCTTAGCAACGAATGTTTTGCCTTCGGATCTGTGATAGAAGGTGTACCCAACAGTTTCCTTTGGGTATTCTATGAAGACGCACTTCTCCGATTTGGGTTCGAGCTTATCAGGTTGAAACCTTTTTCACATAAGCATCGCAACTCCAAACTTTAAGAAACGACAGCTTAGGTTTACTGCTAAACCATAGTTCATACGGTGTCGTCTCAACGGATTTAGATGGTGCCCTATTTAAAGTGAATGCAGCTATCTCTAATGCATAACCCCAAAACGATAGTGGTAAATCGGTAAGATACATCATAGATCGCACCATATCCAATAAAGTGCGGTTACGACGTTCGGACACACCATTACGCTGTGGTGTTCCATGTGGCGTGAGCTGTGAAACTATTCCACATTGTTTAAAATGAAGGCCAAACTCGTAACTCAAATATTCTTCTCTACGATCAGATTGTAGAAACTTTATTTTCTTGTTACGATGATTCTCCACTTCACTCTGAAATTCTTTGAACTTTTCAAATGTTTCAGACTTGTGCTTCATTAAGTAGATATACGCATATCTGCTCAAATCATCTGTGAAGGTCAGAAAATAACGATACCCGCCACGAGCATCAACACTCATTGGACCGCATACATCGGTATGTATTATTTCCAACAAGTTAGTAGCTCGTTCCATTGTTCCGGAGAACGGAGTTTTAGTCATCTTGCCCAAAAGGCACGGTTCACAAGCATCAAATGATTCATAACCAAGTGATTCCGAAAATCCATCTTTATGGAGTTTCTTCATGCGCTTTACACCGATATGACCCAAACGGCAGTGCCACAAATAAGTTGCACTATCATTATTAACTTTGCATCTTTTGGCATCAACATTATGAATATGTGTATCACTATGATCAAGATTCAATAAACCATCACCATTGGGTGTATGACCATAGAAGGTTTTATTCATGTAAACAGAATAACAATTTATTCTCTATCTTAGATGAATAATCGTATCGCAATAAACATGATCTTATCATATTTATGCTCAACGCAAACACCAAATAACATTTATTTAGGTTTAACACTAATCTCGAAAATATAGGGAGTGTGTGATGATGATCATATCAATCTTGGAACTACTTCCAACACTCATCGTCACTTCCCCTTCAACTAGTCTCTGTTTATTCTGTAACTCCTGTTTCGAGTTACTAATCTTAGCAACCGAACAAGTATCAAATACTCAGGGGCTACTATAAACACTAGTAAGGCACACATCAATAACCTGTATATCAAATATACCCTTGTTCAATTTGCCATCCTTCTTATCCACCAAATATTCAGGGCATTTCCACTTCCAGTGACCATTTCCTTTGCAGTGTAAGCACTCAGTTTCAGGGTTTGGTCCAGCTTTGGGCTTCTTCGCAGGAGTGACAACTTGCTTGTCATTCTACTTGAAGTTCCCTTTCTTTCCCTTTGCCCTTTTCTTGAAACTAGTGGTCTTGTCAATCATCAACACTTGATGCTCTTTCTTGATTTCTACCTTCGTCGATTTCAACATCACGAAGAGCTCGGGAATCGTTTTCGTCATCCCTTGCATACTATAGTTCATCACGAAGTTCTAGTAACTTGGTGATGGTGACTAGAGAACTCTGTCAATCACTATCTTATCTGGAAGATTAACTCCCACTTGATTCAAGCGATTGTAGTACCCAGACAATCTGAGCACATGCTCACTAGTTGAGCGATTCTCCTCCATCTTTTAGCTATAGAACTTGTTGGAGACTTCATATCTCTCAACTCGGGTATTTGCTTGAAATATTAACTTCAACTCCTGGAACATCTCATATGGTCCATGACGTTCAAAACGTCTTTGAAGTCCCGATTCTAAGCCGTTAAGCATGGTGCACTAAACTATCAAGTAGTCATCATATTGAGCTAGCCAAACATTCATAACGTCTGCATTGCTCCTGCAATAGGTCTGTCACCTAGCGGTGCATCAAGGACATAATTCTTCTGTGCAGCAATGAGGATAAACCTCAGATCACGGATCCAATCCGCATCATTGCTACTAACATCTTTCAACACAATTTTCTCTAGGAACATATCAAAATAAACATATGAAAGCAACAACGCGAGCTATTGATCTACAACATAATTTGCAAAATACTACCAGGACTAAGTTCATGATAAATTTAAGTTCAATTAATCATATTACTTAAGAACTCCCACTTAGACAGACATCTCTCTAGTCATCTAAGTGATCACGTGATCCAAATCAACTAAACCATGTCCGATCATCACGTGAGATGGAGTAGTTTTCAATGGTGAACATCACTATGTTGATCATATCTACTATATGATTCACGCTCGACCTTTCGGTCTCCGTGTTCCGAGGCCATATCTGTATATGCTAGGCTCGTCAAGTTTAACCTGAGTATTCCGCGTGTGCAACTGTTTTGCACCCGTTGTATTTGAACGTAGAGCCTATCACACCCGATCATCACGTGGTGTCTCAGCACGAAGAACTTTCGCAACGGTGCATACTCAGGGAGAACACTTCTTGATAATTAGTGAGAGATCATCTTATAAATGCTACCGTCAATCAAAGCAAAATAAGATGCATAAAGGATAAACATCACATGCAATCAATATAAGTGATATGATATGGCCATCATCATCTTGTGCTTGTGATCTCCATCTCCGAAGCACCGTCGTGATCACCATCGTCACCGGCGCGACACCTTGATCTCCATCATAGCATCGTTGTCGTTTCGCCATCTATTGCTTCTACGACTATCGCTACCGCTTAGTGATAAAGTAAAGCAATTACAGGGCGCTTGCATTTCATACAATAAAGCGACAACCATATGGCTCCTGCCAGTTGCCGATAACTCGGTTACAAAACATGATCATCTCATACAATAAAATATAGCATCACGTCTTGACCATATCACATCACAACATGCCCTGCAAAAACAAGTTAGACGTCCTCTACTTTGTTGTTGCAAATTTTACGTGGCTGCTACGGGCTGAGCAAGAACCGTTCTTACCTACGCATCAAAACCACAACGATAGTTCGTCAAGTTAGTGCTGTTTTAACCTTCGCAAGGACCGGGCGTAGCCACACTCGGTTCAACTAAAGTTGGAGAAACTGACACCCGCCAGCCACCTGTGTGCAAAGCACGTCGGTAGAACCAGTCTCGCGTAAGCGTACGCGTAATGTCGGTCCGGGCCGCTTCATCCAACAATACCGCCGAACCAAAGTATGACATGCTGGTAAGCAGTATGACTTGTATCGCCCACAACTCACTTGTGTTCTACTCGTGCATATAACATCTACGCATAAAACCTGGCTCGGATACCACTGTTGGGGAACGTAGTAATTTCAAAAAAATTCCTACGCACACACAAGATCATGGTGATGCATAGCAACGAGAGGGGAGAGTGTGTCCACGTACCCTCGTAGACCGAAAGCGGAAGCGTTAGCACAACGCGGTTGATGTAGTCGTACGTCTTCACGGCCCGACCGATCAAGCACCGAAACTACGGCACCTCCGAGTTCTAGCACACGTTCAGCTCGTTGACGTCCCTCGAACTCCGATCCAGACGAGTCTCGAGGGAGAGTTACGTCAGCACGACGGCATGGTGACGATCTTGATGTTCTACCATCGCAGGGCTTCGCCTAAGCACCGCTACAATATTATCGAGGAGGACTATGGTGGAGGGGGCACCGCACACGGCTAAGAGATCCAGAGATCAATTGTTGTTTTTAGAGGTGCCCCCCTGCCCCCGTATATAAAGGAGTGGAGGAGGGGGAGAGGGTCGGCCCCTATGGCGCGCCCTTGAGGAGTCCTACTCCCACCGGGAGTAGGATTCCTCCCCTTCCATGTAGTAGGAGTAGGAGACAAGGAAGGGGGAGAGGGAAGAGAAGGAAGGAGGGGGCGCCACCCCTCCCCCTAGTCCAATTCGGACTAGTCATTGGGGGGGCGCGCGGCTTGCCTCTCTCTCTCTCCTCTAAAGCCCAATAAGGCCCATATACTTCTTTACCTGTATTCCCGTAACTCCTCGGTACTCCAAAAAATACCGAACCACTCGGAACCTTTCCGATGTCCGAATATAGTCGTCCAATATATTGATCTTTACGTCTCGACCATTTCGAGACTCCTCGTCATGTCTCTGATCTCATCTGGGAATCTGAACTCCTTCGGTACATCAAAACTTATAAACTCATAATAAAACTGTCATCGAAACCTTAAGCGTGCGGACCCTACGGGTTCGAGAACTATGTAGACATGATTGAGAACCACTTCCGGTCAATAACCAAAAGAGGAACCTGGATGCTCATATTGGCTCCTACATATTCTACGAAGATCTTTATCGGTCAAACCGCATAACAACATACATTGTTCCCTTTGTCATCGGTATGTTACTTGCCCGAGATTCGATCGTCGGTATCTCAATACCTAGTTCAATCTCGTTACCGGCAAGTCTCTTTACTCATTACGTAATGCATCATCCCGTAACCAACTCATTGGCCACATTGCTTGCAAGGCTTATAGTGATGTGCATTACCGAGAGGGCCCAGAGATACCTCTCCGACAATCGGAGTGACAAATCCTATTCTCAAAATACGCCAACTCAACATGTACCTTTGGAGACACCTGTAGAGCTCCTTTATAATCACCCAGTTACGTTGTGACATTTAGTAGCACACAAAGTGTTCCTCCGGTAAACGGGAGTTGCATAATCTCATAGTCATAGGAACATGTATAAGTCATGAAGAAAGCAATAGCATCATACTAAACGATCAAGTGCTAAGCTAACGGAATGGGTCAAGTCAATCAAATCACTCTCCTAATGATGTGATCCCGTTAATCAAATGACAACTCATGTCTATGGCTAGGAAACATAACCATCTTTGATTAATGAGCTAGTCAAGTAGAGGCATACTAGTGACACTATGTTTGTCTATGTATTCACACATGTATTATGTTTCCGGTTAATACAATTCTAGCATGAATAATAGACATTTATCATGAAATATGGAAATGAATAATAACTTTATTATTGTCTCTAGGGCATATTTCCTTCAACCATAGCCCCTCCGATGAGTTGTGAGTAGTTTACCACAGACCTTCGCGTCCATAGTTATTAGCTAGATGGCTTCTTCTCTCTTTTTGGATCTCAATACAATGTTCTCCCCCTCTCTTGTGGAGATCTATTCGATGTAAACTCTTTTTGCGGTGTGTTTGTCGAGATCCGATGAATTGTGAGTTTATGATCAAGTTTATCTATGAGAAATATTTGAATCTCCTCTGAATTCTTTTATGTATGATTGAGTTATCTTTGCAAGTCTCTTCGAATTATCAGTTTGGTTTGGCCTACTAGATTGATCTTTCTTGCCATGGGAGAAGTGCTTAGCTTTGGGTTCAATCTTGTGGTGTCCTTACCCAGTGACAGAAAGGGTTGCAAGGCGCGTATTGTATTGTTGCCATCGAGGATAAAAAGATGGGGTTTATATCATATTGCATGAGTTTATCCCTCTACATCATGTCATCTTGCTTAATGCGTTACTCTGTTCTTATGAACTTAATACTCTAGATGCAGGCAGGAGTCGGTCGATGTGTGGAGTAATAGTAGTAGATGCAGGCAGGAGTCGGTCTACTTGTTGCGGACGTGATGCCTATATACATGATCATGCCTAGATAATCTCATAATTATTCGCTTTTCTATCAATTGCTCGACAGTAATTTGTTCACCCACCGTAATACTTATGCTATCTTGAGAGAAGCCACTAGTGAAACCTATGGCCCCCGGGTCTATCTCTTATCATATTTGCTTTCAATCTACTTTTATTTGCATCTTTACTTTTTGCATCTATATTATAAAATAGCAAAAATATAGTTATCTTATCATACTATCTCTATTAGATCTCATTTTTGCAAGTGGCCGTGAAGGGATTGACAACCCCTTTATTGCATTGGTTGCGAGTTCTCTGTTTGTTTGTGTAGGTGCGTGGGACTTTTGAGGATCCTCCTACTGGATTGATACCTTGGTTCTCAAAAACTGAGGGAAATACTTACGCTACTATTGCTGCATCACCCTTTCCTCTTCAAGGAAAACCAATGCAAGCTCAAGACGTAGCATGGACACCCAAAGAGAAGGAACCATCACAGGATCATAGCTCTAGTAAGATCCCTAAAGAACCTGCCATGTATTGTCGAACCTGCCCTCCAACGCAACCATGTAGCGCCGGACGTGCTCGTCCTCCTCGCTGACACGGTGACGTACCACCTCCGCGGTGTCCGGAAACCTCGGCACCATCACTGGCCCACGCGACCGCCACCAAACAAGGTTTGGGTCAACGACGGGCTGGCTCCTCACCAACCTACGCCCACCGGAAGGTAGCACCTCCCAATACCAGCCCGGCGGAGCCCAGTCCCGGACATGGCCCCTCTGATCAAGTAGGCCTCCTCCACCGAGTCGACGACGAGGATGCGGGATAGGCATCGTCGACGTCGATGCGGGAATAATTGCTTGAACCAAAAAAATAAACTAGTTCTATTAATTTTCTTGCTAAAAATAAACTACTTCTATAGTAAAATAAAGTTGTTTTATTAAATCAACTAGTTCAACTACTAAGCATTTACTATAAATAAAATAAAGTGGTACTTACTAAAAAGAAACTACTTCTATATATAGTAAAATAAAGTAGTTTTATTAAATCAACTAGTTCAACTACTATAAGCACTTACTATAAATAAAATAAAGTAGTACTTACTAAAAATAAACTAGTTTAACTAGTTCTATTATTTTTCTAACTAATTATATTAAACAATTTTGATTAATTAGTACTTACTAAAAGTTATCGGGGAGGGGGGTATATCGACAACGACATACCCGGTAAAAAATAAGAAGAGGAAGAAGAAGAAGAAAAAAGAGGAGAAGAAGAAAGGAATAGAGGAGGAGATCGAAGAAAAAAAGAAGAAAAAAAGGAGAAGAAGAAAGGAATAGAGGAGAAGAATAAAAAATAGAATAATATATTATTCTGTTTCTTCTTATTCTCCTCAATTCCTTCTTCTTCTCCTCTTTTTTTCTTCTTATTTTTCATCTTCTTATTTATTTCTCCTCTTCTTCCTCTTCTTCTTCTTCTTCTTCTTCTTCTTCTTCTCCTTCTTCCTCTTCTTATTTTCCTTTTTCCTCTCCTTATTTTTCTTCTAAATAAGAACATATACATAAATGACTTTGATCACAATTTTCCTATACATACACAATATGAACATATACACAATATGAACAAAATTACAATAGAAAAAAAATCATAAAAATTCTATGAACAAAATTACAACAAAAAAATCATAAAAATTCTATGAAAAAAATTGACATATTCTTTGCATATGAACATACAAACATTTGCATATTCAACAATAATATCCCCAAAAAATTCTAACTTTTGCATATTCTTTTATGAACAAATTACAACAACTAAATTAACTACACATCTAAACTACACATCTAAATTAATACAACTACACATCTAAACTTAATTAGGAAAATGCATATGAAGAGGGCGCCTGGCTACGAGGAGAATGAGCTCACTGCAGGGGGGCGGCAACGAGGAGGCAGGGCACGGGGACAGCGACGAGGAGGCAGGGCGCAGCGACGGCAACGAGGAAGCAAGGCGACGGCGACGGCGAGGCAGAGGGGTAGGGGCACGGCGATGGGCGACGAGGAGGCTGGCAGGATTGGCGGCGTCAGGGCAAGGGGTGGCGCGGGGCGGCGACGGCGTCTGGGCGGCACGAGATGGCATCGGGATGGCGCGGGATGGCGTCGGAGGCAGGGGCGACGACGGCGACGACAAGGCAGAGGGGCAGCCTGGCGGCGTCGTCTGGGCGGGGAAGACGAACTGAATGAAAATTTTCACAAGTCTTGCTTATATAGACGGAGCATTGGTCCTGATTTGTGGCATGAACCGGTACCAATGCGCCCTTTAGTCCCGGTTGATGGCACCAACCGGGACCAAAGGTCTCTTTTCAGCAGCACAAAGGGTGGGAAGCAGAGGCCTTTGGTTCCGGTTGGTGACACCAACCAGTACCAAAGGTGGGCTTTGGTCCCAGTTGGTGGCACCAACCAGTACCAAAGGAGGGCCTTGGTCCCAGTTCGTACCACCAACCGGGACCAATGGCCTTGCACAGCGGCGTGGTGGTGGGAGTTTAGTCCCACCTCACTAGTTGAGAGCACTGAAGACCTGTTTATAAGCTCCGATGCCTCCTCTCTCTTGAACTCCTCTGAACTACAGGCCTATGGGCCTAATCTGACACTGCTTTGCCTGTGGGCCTACTAGGCCTTCTGCGGGCCTGAATCCTGGCCCAACTACGTGGGTTTCTAGTCGTATTCAGGCCGTGGTGGCCCAGTATGTGGCATTTTTTTCCAGTTTTTTTTGTTTTTGTGCTTTTTTTTATTTTTTTATACTTACAACAAAATACTTATTATTGTTATTTGTATTTATTTTATTCAGGTTTATTTATTTTATTTTATTATAGTTTATTTTGTTTTTACTTATTTTATTTTATTTTATTTTATTTTGTTTCTACTTATTTATTTCATAAAAGTTTATTTTATTTTATTTTATTTTGTTTATACTTATTTTTTTATTTTATTTTCTTTTTTGCTTTTTGTATTTATTTTATGAAAATTCTTTTTTGCTTTTAATATTTTGAACAGAAAATACTTTGATAATTTTAGTTGCATAAATTCTATATAATTTTAGTTTCAATAATACTAGAGGTTTATAAAAGCTTTTTAGTTGATTCCTTTAGTACCGGTTCTAAGGCTGTTACAAAGGCATTTCATTTGGCATCGGTTCTAAGGCTGGGGCCCCACGAGCACCTTTAGTACCGGTTCGTGGCTTGAACTGGTAATAGAGATTTTTAGTCTCACCTTGCCAAGCGAGAGGCACTCGTAGCGGTTTATAAGCCCTGAGTGCATAGACGATGAAGGAGAGACCCTGAAATTGAAAATCATTTCAAATGAACTATGAAAAGGTTGAAAGTTGGCATGGTATCATCATTTCACCCACATAGCATGTGCTGAAAAGTTGAGAGGGTTACAACACAAACTGGATGCACTTCGTGTACAAAACGGACAATCTGTTTCGAGATATCAGGGTTTCATAAAGAAACTCATCTATTACAACAGGCATTTCAAATGAACTACAAAAAGGTTGAAAGTTGGCATGGTATCATCATAATAGTTGTGGAGAGAAAGTCTTCACTTATTCTTCGCTTGTGTCCTTTGCTTATTGCGCCGTAACCATGGATAATCTTCATCCTTTATCAGGATGCTTGAGTCAGCCTTGACTTTGAAGGGAGGAATTTCATGAAACTTTTCATAATCTTTAGACATGTCTGTCTTGCCCTCCACTCACACGATGTCCCTTTCTCTTGAAAGAACTATGTGGCGCTATGGCTCATCGTATGATGTATTCGCTTCCTTATCTTTTCTTTTTCTCGATTTGGTAGACATGTCCTTCACATAGATAACCTGCGCCACATCATTGGCTAGGACAAACGGTTCGTCAGTGTACCCAAGATTGTTCAGATCCACTGTTGTCATTCCGTACTATGGGTCTACCTGTACCCCGCCTCCTGACAGATTGACCGATTTGCGCTTAAACAAAGGGACCGTAAAATCATGTCTGTAGTCAAGTTCCCATATGTCCACTATGTAACCATAATATATGTCCTTTCCCCTCTTGGTTGCTGCATCAGAGCGGACACCGCTATTTTGGTTGGTGCTCTTTTGATCTTGGCCGATCGTGTAAAATGTATTCCCATTTATATCGTATCCTTTGTAAGTCAATACAGTCGAAGATGGTCCCCTAGACAACGAGTACAACTCATCACAAACAGTGTTGTCACCTCTGAGACATGTTTCCAACCAACTGCTGAAAGTCCTGATGTGTTCACATGTAATCCAGTCGTCACACTGCTCCGAGTGTTTGGAGCGCAGCCTGTTCTTGTGTTCATCGACATACGGGGTCACCAAGGTAGAGTTCTGTAAGACTCTGTAGTGTGCTTGAGACCAAGAATGCCCGTCCCTGCATATTATTGAGTCCCCTCCAAGCGTGCCTTTTCTAGTCAGTCTCCCCTCATACCGTGATATAGGGAGACCTATCTTCTTAAGGCCAGGAATGAAGTCAACACAAAACCCAATGACATCCTCTATTTGATGGCCCATGGAGATGCTTCCTTCTGGCCTAGTGTGGTTACGGACATATTTCTTTAGGACTCCCATGAACCTCTCAAAGGGAAACATATTGTGTAGAAATACGGGGCCCAGAATGACAATCTTGTCGACTAGATGAACTAGCACGTGCATCATGATATTGAAGAAGGATGGTGGGAACACCAGCTCGAAACTGACAAGACATTGCGCCACATCACTCCTTAGCCATGGTATGATTTCTGGATCGATCACCTTCTGAGATTGTAATGAGGAATGCACATAGCTTCACAATGGCTAATCGGACGTTTTCCGGTCGAAGCCCCCTCAATGCAACCGGAAGCAGTTGCGTGATAATCACGTGGCAGTCATGAGACTTTAGGTTCTAGAACTTTTTCTCTACCATATTTATTATTCCCTTTATATTTGACGAGAAGCCAGTCGGGACCTTCATACCGAGCAGGCATTCAAAGAAGATTTCCTTCTCTTCTTTGGTAAGAGCATAGCTGGCAGGACCTTCATACTGCTTTGGAGGCATGCCGTCTTTTTCGTGCAAACGTTGCAGGTCCTCACGTACCTCAGGTGTATCTTTTGTCTTCCCATACACGCCCAAGAAGCCTAGCAGGTTCACGCAAAGGTTCTTCGTCACGTGCATCACCTCGATTGAAGAGCAGACCTCTAGGTCTTTACAGTAGGGTAGGTCCCAAAATATAGATTTCTTCTTCCACATGGGTGCGCGTCCCTCAGCGTCATTCGGAACAGCTAGTCCGCCGGGACCCTTTCCAAAGATTACGTGTAAATCATTGACCATAGCAAGTACGTGATCACCGGTACGCATGGCGGGCTTCTTCCGGTGATCTACCTCTCCTTTGAAATGCTTGCCTTTCTTTCGACATTGATGGTTGGTCGGAAGAAATCAACAATAGCCCAGGTGCACATTCTTCTTGCATTTGTCCAGGTATATACTTTCAGTGTCAGCTAAATAGTGCGTGCATGCGTGGCATCCCTTGTTTGTCTGTCCTGAAAGGTTACTGAGAGCAGGACAATCATTGATGGTTACAAATAGCAATGCGTGCAGGTTAAATTCCTCCTGTTTGTGCTCATCCCACACACGTACACTGTTTCCATTCCATAGCTGTAAAAGTTCTTCAACTAATGGCCTTAGGTACACATCAATGTCATTTCCGGGTTGCTTAGGGCCTTGGATGAGAACTGGCATCATAATGAACTTCTGCTTCATGCACATCCAAGGAGGAAGGTTATACATACATAGAGTCACGGGCCAGGTGCTGTGATTGCTGCTCTGCTCCCCGAAAGGATTAGTGCCATCCGCGCTTAAACCAAACCATATGTTCCTTGGGTCACCTGCAAACTCAGCCCGGTACTTTCTCTCGATTTTTCTCCACTGCGACCCGTCAGCGGGTGCTCTCAACTTCCCGTCTTTCTTACGACCCTCTCTGTGCCATTGCATCAACTTGGCATGCTCTTCATTTCTGAACAGACATTTCAACCATGGTATTATAGGAGCATACCACATCGTCTTTGCAGGAACCCTCTTCCTGGGGGGCTCGCCGTCAACATCACCAGGGTCATCTCGTCTGATCTTATACCGCAATGCACCGCATACCGGGCATGCGTTCAAATCCTCGTATGCACCACGGTAGAGGATGCAGTCATTAGGGCATGCATGTATCTTCTGCACGTCCAATCCTAGAGGGCATACGACCTTCTTTACTGCATACGTACTGTCGGGCAATTCGTTATCCTTCGGAAGCTTCTTCTTCAATATTTTCAGTAGCTTCTCAAATCCTTTGTCAGGCACAAAATTCTTTGCCTTCCACTGCAACAATTCCAGTACGGTACCGAGCTTTGTGTTGCCATCTTCGCAATTGGGGTACAACCCTTTTTTGTGATCCTCTAACATGCGATCGAACTTCAGCTTCTCCTTTTGACTTTTGCATTGTGTCCTTGCATCAACAATGACCCAGCGGAGATCATCATCATCAGGCACATCGTCTGGTTCCTCTTGATCTTTAGCAGCTTCCCCCGTTGCAGCATCACCGTATTCAGGGGGCACATAGTTGTCATCATCCTCTTCTTCTTCGCTATCTTCCATCATAACCCCTATTTTCTCCGTGCCTCATGCAAACATTATAGTGTGGCATGAAACCCTTATAAAGCAGGTGGGTGTGAAGGATTTTCCGGTCGGAGTAAGACTTCGTATTCCCACAACTAGGGCATGGACAACACATAAAACCATTCTGCTTGTTTGCCTCAACCACTTCGAGAAAATTATGCATGCCCTTAATGTACTCGGAGGTGTGTCTATCACCGTACATCCATTGCCGGTTCATCTGCGTGCATTATATATAATTATGTGTGTCAAAAGTAAGAAAATTAGACAAATATCTATCTAAAGTAAGAATTTTTTTCTTTCAGAAAGAAGATAAGAACAAGAGGCTCACCACGGTGGTGCCGGCGACGAGATCGGCGCGTGCGATCGACGGTGGTGAAGTCGGGGACGGGGCGTGACGGACCGCTAAACCTAGACAAATCTCGAGAAAAATGGAGCTCGGAGGTCGAGCTTCGAGGGGAGAAAGCTTAACTAGTGTGGCTCGGGCATTTCATCGAACACCTCATGTGCATAGGAGGTGAGCTAGAGCACCCAAATGCCCTCGCCTCGCCGGCCAGAAAAAACAGAGCACTGTGGAGTGCTCTGCTTCGGCGATGGGATATATATAGGCAACTTATTTGTCCCGATTCATGGCTGGAAGCGGGACTAAAGCTCCCCCTTCTGTCCCAGTTCTAGGCACGAACCAGGACAAATGGCTGTGGGCCAGGAGCGAGGACCATTTGTCCCCGTTCGTGCCCAACACTGGGACAAATGGGTCCAGACGAACCGGGACCAATGCCCACGAAGCCCTGGCCGGCCCCCTAGGCTCACGAACCAGGACGAATCCCCCCATGGGTCCCGGTTCGTGTAGAACCGGGACTAATGGGCTGGGTAGGCCCGAACCAAAGCCCTGTTTTCTACTAGTGGAAACTCTTTAAGCACGATCTCCTTCACCGATGACACGAGGCACATCCCCAGGTACATGATCCTGTTCTTGTAAAGGAACGAGGCCGAATCCGGCGGCTTCTGCTCAAACAATGTACCGTCAGGAATGGGATAACCTGCCAAGTAAAAAGACGACAATCAATTTACCCGCCTGGATGAACCATGGTGCAGATTCGGCCGGGGAGTAGTGATCCAAGTTTACCTCCTCGTACCATCGCGATGACATCCCTAGCACCATGGCCAATGGCGGGATCTGAGTGGAGGGGTGATGAAGCGATGCTTGGTAATGGCGGCAATGAAGGTGTGGGAGGCAGCGACCGCGCGGGCAGGCGGGCGGCGAGGCGGAGGCACGAGGAGTTAGGAGAGCAGACGAGAGGGGAGAAGAGGGTGTCAGCGTCGATAACGGCGACCGCCTCCATGGCGTGGCGGTTAGGGAGGAGCGGGCTTAGTTGGTGATGAAGACATGGGTGGTCACGTGGATAAAGACAAACCCCATCGATTGAAATCGCCCGACCAGATAGCACCTGCCCCATGTGTACGGTCGTTCGGGTAAGATCGTGTGGCCAGCATGCGGCCGCTCGCGAGCGTCAGATAGTGCACGTGCACTTTCTAATATTCAAGAAAAAAGAACACAACACAAACTGAGCTTACCTACGACGTCACCGCTCTCCCCGTTTTCACTTGGGCACGCGATTTCCCGTCCCCGAACCAAATTTCAAAAGGAAAGCGTTCGACCGCAGCCACACGCGCGCAGATCCCCCTCTCCTTTCTACCCCTCCCCCGCGCGGGCAAGCTCCATCCCTCCTCCTCCCATAGCGTCCCTGTGCATGCCCGACTCACCCCGTGGCCTCATCTTCACGCCATGCGACGCCGACCTCGTCACGATCTACCTCCAGCGCAAGATCTCCGGGAACTGTGACCTACGTTTGTGGTGAGCGCAGGCACGATTGGCACTAGTGGCATTGTAGCCAAGGAAAGCTTGGTGCCAATGGCCCCGGCTGGACGAATGTGCTCCCCCAACGCACGGCATTTTCGAGCGAGAGCGTGCACCGCTTTCAGCGAAACCATCGCCACCGTTTGGCGGCTTCCTTAACTTCTCCTCTTTTAAGTCTCGCCTTGTTGCCGTCCGCTGTGTCTCTCCGCTCTTGACGCCTCCGAGAAGGCGATGTTGCTAACACTTGAGTGGGTGTTGGACGATGGGCGCATAGGTGGATGTGGCGGCGAGGGCACAGGGCAAGAAGACGACGTCCACCACACACTGCCCCACCTGCTCCAGCTCGACAATCCCAACGACGTCTTCGTGTTTGTCGCGTTGGCCAGCAAGTTGCCGTCGCCGAAGACCGAGGACAGACGCCAACCAGCGCACCTATGAGCGGCTTCACGTTCGTGGACACCACATTTGAAAGTGGAATCCCACTTATGCCCAGATAACACACATAAATTATACTCGAGCGTTGGCTATCACCACATTAAAATGTGTTGATTAAATGGTTGTGGTGGGACACCCACTATCAGTCCCACCTACAGCCTGACCCCAGGGCCCCTGGCCGCAACGGCTCGAGATACTCTAGCAACCCAAACACGAAGGTCACCTCTCTCCCCGTTTTCACTTCCACATACACGATTTCCTGTCCCTGCACCAAATTTCAAAAGGAAAGCATTCGACCGCAGCCACATGCGCGCAGATCCCCATCTCCTTTCGGCCCCTCCCCGTGCACATACGTAGGGAGGTGGCATTGTCTGGTGGCGTGATGGCAGGACTGGCAAGGTCAATGCGTTGATTCTAGTTCTAAAGATGGATCAGCAGAAGACGGCGTGACGCCATTGACGCATGTAGGAAGGTGGCATTGTGTGGCGGCGTGACGGGCATCGACGACAGGACTGGCAAGGTCAATGTGTTGATTCCAGTTCTAAGGATGGATCGGCAAAAGACGGTGGTGGCGGTCTCTGGAGCGTGTGTATGTGGTGCCCGTTGTGAGTCCGTTGGACCGGTTTGTGCTCACGACCCGCCGTAGGGCAAATTGGTTGAGGTCTCCGGTTTCGGATGTTCGGCATTTTTGTGAGGTCTGGGTATGCGGCCCGATCATGTGCACCTCCTTCATCATGTTGGTAAGAGTAGCGACATTTATTGCCAAGAGGGTGACTTCAGACTCATTAATGTATTACTTTGTAAGGTTTTATTGAATAATTAATTAAAAAAATGGTTGTGTGCATCGCTCCATGCAGAGTACGGGGTTATCCTCCTTTTTTCAAAACAAAAACTTTAATCATAATACCTTTTAAAAAGTACCCCCCTGTCAGGACCCCGACTCGATGTCACATCGATCTAGCCGGTAACACCTCATATCACTTTGCGGCCTCACGCACGGTATCCCCACGGGTGTCGCCTTACCTTTGCCCGGGACCGTTTGCGCCTTTTGGCTCACGTATATGATAGTGTCGCTAGCATCCATATGATAAAGAGCCCGGGCTGACATGACTAGTCGTAAACCCAAAGTGGCACAGACTTACTGGGACATGCATCCATGACCCAGCATCGAACGTGTTGGTCATCAGCGAGTGAAACCAGGCTGTAGCACTGGGCTAGCAGGACTCCGGTGAACCGGGCTGTAGCGGGCTAACAGGACTCCGGTATTCATCGCGTGACATTTCCCCGAAGGGACAGACACAGGAACGAAGAAGGACACATGCCGGCCAGCCTAAGTGTTCCGGAGCAGTAGCAAGCTACCATGGCTCGGTGGAAACACTAGGAGACATTTCCCCGTAAGAGAGGCTACTAAAGATAAACAACTAGATGGTCAGATCCCACACATACCAAGCATTTCAATAACATACACACAATATGCTCGATATGTGCAAATACAACATGGCATCACAACATGACTCTACGACTCAAGTAATTTATTCAATAGGCTCCGAGGAGCGAGATATTACAAACAGGGGTCTCATGACCCAACAGTCAGAGCATACAAGTCAAAGCACAAACGGAAGCTATCATGTCTGAGTACAGACATCTATAAATGAAAAGGGCTGAGAAGCCTGACTATTTATCAGATCCTGCCGAGGGCACAAGATCGTAGCTGAGGTATCAAGCTAAACGTTGAAGTCCACGCGGAACTACTAGTGAGACTGAAGTCTCTCTGCAAAACATAAAATGGGCAAACGTGAGTACAAATGTACCCAGCAAGACTTACATCAGATCTATCTACATATGCATTATTATCAACAAAGGGGATGGTGGAGTTTGACTGCAGCAAGCCAGCTTTGACTCGGTGGCTATCCTGAACTACGACTGCAAGTAACTCTTTTGAAGTGGCGCACACGAGTCCACATATTCACCAACCAATACACCACTATGGATCCGCTCCCGTCTCCCTACGAGAACGCCATCCATAGCACTCACGCTTATCTTGCGTATTTTAGAGTATCCACTTTCACTTGTCTATGAACTGTACAAGGGGTCCAAGTTTCCATATCCGAGGAATCCGGCTATTCGAATAGATGATGTTAACCCTGCAGGGGTGTACTTCTTCACACACGCTTTCGCCACTTATCGCCCTGTACACGTCATGTACCTCGGCAACCTTCAAGCGGAAGCCGGGCGAGGGAGTTGGCCACGACCTGACTAACCGAACAAGTCTCTAGTCCAGGTTTATCGCCTATTCGGGTTCCATCCGCAAGGAGATCCGGCCGGGGTGTCGCTCACGGCCCCAAACGATGTGAGCAGGGTTCCCAAGCCCACCAACCGGGTGCCACTTGGTACACCGTGCCACGGTGCCTAGTCTGTCCCAAGCCCACCTGTATCGGGTGCCACTTGGTAGACTACTAACACTACCTACAAACACCAGAAACTAGTTGCAACTCCTGGACAGAGATCATGTTGATTAATAAGTCGAGAGGGGTACTTAAGCATTCCAATGTGTGGTAGTAGCTGGTCATGGATCACAAACACAGAACTCAGTTCCTAAGGACGGCTGCAATGAGACAACCCACCATGCACTCCTACATGGCCTCTCACCGCTACCTTTACCAAATCGTGTTCACACACTTAGCTCACACACAGTAGGACATGTTCACACGCCTCTGATTCATCCCTGATGAATCAGACCTGACTCAACTCTAAGCAGTAGCAGGCATGACGAACAAGCATGAATGAGTAGGCACATCAGGGCTCAAACAACTCCTACTCATGCTAGTGGGTTTCATCTATTTACTGTGGCAATGACAGGTCATGCAAAGGATAAAGGGGTTCAGCTACCGCAGCAAGTAACAGATGAATCGATGTTGTCCTAATGCAGTAAAAGAGAGCAGGAGCGAGAGAGTAGGATTGCATCGGAATGAACAAGGGGGTTTTGCTTGCCTGGCACTTCTGAAGATAACATTGAGTCTTCATCAGTGTCAACGATCACATCATCGGTAGCGCGTCTATCGAGAGGGGACAGATACCGGCAACACAGAAAGGAACACAATCAATGCAATGCACAATATGATGCATGATCATGACAAGGCAAAATGAATGTGTTTTGGGCTAATGCACCTAAAACCAGATTAAATGAAGTTGGTTTGAATCCAAGATTCAAATTCAAACTCCATATGTGGTTATTTAAATGTCATTTACTTCATTTGCCCTAAACAGTAGTGATAAGTTGTTCTAACATGCATGAAAATGGTACAGATGGATTCCTTGAATTTTTCTGATAATTTTTCATATATAAATTATTTAATTTGGAGTTACGGTTGAATTTCTATGATTTATTGAAGTTTTAGCTATTTTCTGGAATTTCCTGATTATTTTTAAATCCAGAAAATACTTATTGCGTCAGCCCCACGTCACAGTGACGTCAGCAGGGTCAACTGGGCTGGCTCGGGTCAAACCTGACGTGTGGGGTCCACACGTCAGTGACACAGGGGCTAATCCCGCGTTGACCCGGGCTTTGACCCACTACGGGGCCCACTGTCAGTGGCTGTGGGGGGGTGTTTAGGCGTCATTAGTGCTAATTAGGCGTGCCACGTCGGCAGTCGCCGGAGTTCGGCCGGCGACGACCAAAACTGCGGCGGGAGCTCGCCGGAGTGGCGCTGCGAGCGGTTTTGGGCCAAGCCAAGGGCACCAGAGGGTTGCCCTTGCTTGCGCGCATCCAAAGGAGGCATGCGGGAGGCGCGGGGTGGCCGGAGCTGCCGGCGGCGAGCTCCTTTGCGGCTGCCGGGGTTCGGGCAATCTCGGGGTCGGGGTTAGGGAGCACGGCAGGAGGAGCTGGGGCGTGCTACGGACTCCTGAGATCACGGTGAGCACGTCAGTGGGCTCGGATACGAGCTGGGGTGGCTGTGGCCACGGCCACGCCATGGCCGGCGGCGAGAGATTCTCGGGCAAAGTGGTGGGGCTAGCTAGAGAGGGAGGTGGGCACGGGGAGAGGGGAATCGGGTCGAGGGCTCACCGCGGTTCTTCTGGTGCTGCTGGCGAGGCAGGGGAGGCACGGGGTCCGGCGAATCGACGGAGGGGAGCTTCGGTGGCCGGCGACGGAACGGCGATGGTGACGGCGTTGCAGGGCTTCCGGAGGGCCGTGGGTCGGTGGGGAGGAAGGAGGGGGTCGAGGCGGAGCTCCCTGGGGCGTCGGTGAGGCGTGGGGAGCACGGTGGCTGCGGCAATCGGCGTCGGTGGCGACGGCTGCGCTCGGCACGAGAGGGAGAGAGAAACAGAGGAGGGGGAGAGCTCGGGAGAGAGTGAGGGGCGGTCGGGGAGGCCGCGTGTCGACGTCCAGGGCGTCCAGAGCGTCGGGGGAGAGCGGTAAGCAGGAGCTGGCGAGGCGCGTGGCCAGCGCGCGGCGGGCACGCGCTCGTCCTCCTGTCCAGGGAGGAAGACGACAGGGAAGGCGCTGGTGGGCTGGGCCGGCCAGGGGGGGGGGGAGCTGGGCCGGCTCTGGTGGCTGCGCGGGTAAGGCCAGGTGGGCTTGCTCTTTTTTTATTTTTTTTGTTCTCTGTTTTGTTTTAACTCTGTTTTCTATTTTGCAGGTTTGTTTTGAATTTGGTTTTGAAACCAATTCAATTTATTTTGCTTCTGACAATATTTTTAGGAGCTAAAAGAATTAAAACAATGCTCCACAAAAATATTTCAGAATTATTGGACCTATATTTATTTAATAGTAGATATAAATCCAATTCAAATAGCTATGATTTAAATTCAAAGTCCCAAAAATAAATCCTTAAAAATGTTCAATATTTTGGTTGGGACCAGAACCCTTACCAAAAATTATCAAACATTTAAGAAGAGCCATTTGGAGCAATGAATAAGATTTCTAGGGTTTTGCCCCTCTTTTATTTAGGGTTTTGAGGCTTCCAATAATTCCCTCAGTTCAAATTTTCAGAATTTAAATATGATGCACACATGAGCTAGCCTAGAGCACTACCAGCAGCTAGGGATGTGACAACTCACCCCCACTAAACAAGAATCTCGTCTCGAGATTCAAGCGTAGGGTAGGATGAAGGGGAAACGCAAACTAGTACAATCTTCATGATCCAGGTTGCACTTCAAATGAACGTTGATTTGAACACCATCTTTGTCTTGTCGTCTTGCTCTGAGATCTTCAGCTAATCATGACAAGAAGAGGAAAGGAAAACTCTAAAAGGATCGGTCTTCTCGAAGGTCGAACAACTCAGGACTAACTCACGGAATGAGACATAGCAACATCTCTCGAGCTGAGGGACGAAGCACACATCCATAAGGATGGAGTGAGGCAGATGACGAAGGTTCACTAGGTAGACAATAATTCCACACTTAAGAAGGTGGTAATCGATTGTTAACGTAGCGAGGAGTTGAATTGCCATGATACCACGACGAAACATCCTGGAGGAGGGTGATCGTAGGGTATTATCTTAAGTGGCAAAAAGAATTACCTTTGATTCAAAGATCATTGAAACTCTTCATACCAGCATAAGGCAATTCACAACGATCGTTTGGAGGGGGTCGGTAGAATGGCATACTCGGACTTGGATGATGTGGATTACCTTGTTGAAGACAACGTAATGGATGAATTTCCTTATCACCGGAGATGGAAGAGACCCATGGTAGAATGGCACATTGGTGGTGCAAGCTGGGAACAAAATGCAAATGCTGGGAATGATTCTGGTAACTGGGGAAGAACCCAACAAAGAGAGTGGATTCTATGTTTGAAAAGATCATAGCATTGCCGAGGAAACTGAGAGCAATCCCGGTTAGTGCCGATGATAACACGTAGCGCTTGTGCGTGCTCTCAAGAACTTGAGCATTTCCATATTCATCAAGGTTTTACCAACATCCGTGTCAAGGATCCTGGCAACACAACTTGCTACCATGATGAATGATGATGGATGATGCAGATGCAAAGGAAGATAACACTTCTCAGATTTCACCTTAGCGAGGCCAAGGAAATAAAAATCTGGATGATCGACCGAGAGACATTTAGCACTCCGCTTCTAATGTTCTCCTTGATGTGCTAGTGTAACCCATTCATAGATATGGTTTGATATCTAGAACATCAAGTAAAGGTCGGACTTCGGGAGCAATAGAATCCATAAGGAACAGTTACGGAGGTAAATCCTACGAAATCCTTATGGGGAGGTGGCCAACTTCCTCAAACAAGATACTACAATAATAGGTCTTCCGGCTGGGTGTGTTGGCCACGACATCCACTTTACCGGTTATCGAGGGACCAATATTATAGTTCTTGGGAAATGTTCCAACCATCATATCTGCCTGAGACTCAGATCTGGTTGGTGTCAGGATATTCCAGACTCATCGAGTCTAGGAAGAAAAATGAAAGTTTGCAACACAAATCGACGAGATGACGTTGCGAGATTCTCGGGAAATGAACTACGATAGCAAGCTCCAAAACATGAGCTGGTTCTGCTACAAACATGTGAACACGTTGTTCCAGACAAGCATGCCCACAGGGTAGTCTTACAATAAAACACTACCGAGTTCTGGTTGGGAGCCATCATCGAGGATATCGAAGTTCTTTCATAAGTCCGGATTAGCTCTTACGAAGATACTCCTTCTCCTTGAACAAATCAGTCGGTGGCTTGATGTGCTAGGATACACATATGGAATGAAGATGATCAGTCTATCAAACCACAGAATACTTCGCACGTGCATAACTGACTTGGGATGGTTCCAGAGGAGGCAAAAACATGCTTTCTCGAATTCACGTCGGCAACTTACATCAAATGCACGTGAATCAAAGGAAGTCACTTCTTTTATCCAAACATATACTTCATGAACGGGGCATGAAGAAAATGCTTTCAAAAGTTTCCAACACTAACTTAATGTTCAACAACATCATGGAGGAGATAAGAATGTTGTCAATGGGCTCAACAACAACTCATCGGAATTTCCATATCACTGGACTTCCACCATCGTGTGAACACGGTGATAGCATTGGTCAGCCCCAAAAGATATAATGGTGTATGCTCGAGGGATCAACCACGAGTAAGACAACATTACGAACATCGTTGGTTCTGACTTGATTTGACGATAGCCCACACTCAAATCAAAGGATTGATAAGACAATAGGTCCAGCAACTGATCACAGGGACCAATCGATGAAGATATCATCTTTCTTCAACACACACTACACAAGAATATCCCTTTGGAACGAACTAAGTCAGGCAAGCTTTTATCTTCCAACCCTCCAAGTTATTGTTTAGCTTAACCAACTAGCTCAGGGATATCTAACACCGATTCTTGGAGAGAAGGTGGTTCACAAGAAACCAACTTGATCACGAGCTCAACATAGCGGTCAGGTGACAACCTGGTAATACTTCTGAGAAGATATTCAGAAAATCACGAGCCACCGGTATGTTACTAAGCTCGAGAACAATCTTGCTTTTCAGGGCAAGACGATATGATCAATAGAGCAAGAATTTGAAATAATCCTAACTCATCGATCGAGGAGTGAACCAGGAGAATGGACTAGGTAGCACGATCAATCTTAGAATGATGATTCAATAACCAACACACTAAGAATAAAATTATTGTCTTTTAACTACCCAGCAACGAGGTTGCTAGGCGTATTGATTTCACACATCACAATTCATTTGTCGGTATTCCGGTTGCATCAACACGAAGACCGAGGAATGACTAATGACGACAAGAAGTATCACTGTACCAAGAGTTCATAGGATGGTGTGCAATTCCTATAACAATCCCGATTTAAAGATGGTAATACTCCAAGGTAGAACAGAGCAAAAGCTGGATTGGCATTTTGATCTGCGGAGCACAACTTCTTTGACCCAATCCTGGATATGGAGAGGTACTGGAGTTTGTTTCTCCTAGTCATCCTGGATAGAATGGCTTGACGGACCACAAGAATGATAGGCATCGATGAACGAATGCACACATACTCTTGACTATCAATTGATAGACGAGGGTCAGAAGACAACTAACGAGAACAACTCAAAGGAACATATAATTTTCTGAGTTGTGGATGCATAGATTAGTATGTCGAGCGAGATCAACATTTCTTCCAGATAACCCATGCAGAGAGGTAGGACTGGCAGAGTCACGTTTTATGAATGGAGATCTCCTCAAGAGTACTCTAATTGTGATCTTTTGATCCAATAAACATCTGCCATAAGCGGTTCATAGTATTTGGAAGAAGGAAATACCACGGACCTCGAGGACTATCGCAAAGTTACTAATATCCTGAAGGAACTAGCAAACACTATCAACATGAAGTAAGTAGAGTGAATCTCGGGTTCAGAACCCAGGAGTAGAATGCCTACTAACTAATAACATCACGGGATGCTTTCGAGAATAAAAGCCAGAATCATCACACTGGGAACACAAATCATGGCTAAATTACTAGATGAACCCCTAAGACACCTAGGGTCATAGTAGTAACTCCAACATAATGTCAAGGCAATAGAATACCTCAACTCAACAATTAGTGTGATTGAGCTGGCATAAAGGAACATCGAAACCAGAGGGAAAGGATTTTGCAAATGCATCAGACTATTTAGAAACCTGGAATGACTCGGACAGCATAACGGCTGTAAATGCTCAGAAAAGATTTGAGACATTCACAAAAATGGTGGCATAACCACTCAGAAGCACAATATCAAGGTTTCGAGATCAACAATTAACATACGGAAGTAGTAGGAACTGAACTCAAGCTTAAATCCAACAATCTTATAAGTCTACGGATTAGTAACACGTGATCCTGATAGGAAGAAGAGAAAGCCTAGTTCTTAACCCCGTAGGAAAGATAAGATGACTCAGATCAGAAGGCCATGAGGTATAAGGAGTAAAAAGAGCCTTACGTTCCATCCCACAATCAATTCCCTTATATAACTAAAGAATTTCTAGACTCAACTTCGACCAGTTTGGCTTGGTAATCCTACAGGCAGTCAAGCTCTGATACCAACGCTGTCAGGACCCCGACTCGATGTCACATCGATCTAGCCGGTAACACCTCATATCACTTTGCGGCCTCACGCACGGTATCCCCACGGGTGTCGCCTTACCTTTGCCCGGGACCGTTTGCGCCTTTTGGCTCACGTATATGATAGTGTCGCTAGCATCCATATGATAAGGAGCCCGGGCTGACATGACTAGTCGTAAACCCAAAGTGGCACAGACTTACAGGGACAGGCATCCATGACCCAGCTTCGAACGTGTCGGTCATCAGCAAGTGGGTCCGGGCTGTAGCACTGGGCTAGCAGGACTCCGGTAAACCGGGCTGTAGCGGGCTAACAGGACTCCGGTACTCAAAGCGTGACATTTCCCCGAAGGGACAGACACAGGAACGAAGAAGGACACATGCCGGCCAGCCTAAGTGTTCCGGAGCAGTAGCAAGCTACCATGGCTCAGTGGAAACACTAGGAGACATTTCCCGGTAAGAGAGGCTACTAAAGATAAACAACTAGATGGTCAGATCCCACACATACCAAGCATTTCAATAACATACACACAATATGCTCGATATGTGCAAATACAACATGGCATCACAACATGACTCTACGACTCAAGTAATTATTCAATAGGCTCCGAGGAGCGAGATATTACAAACATGGGTCTCACGACCCAACAATCAGAGCATACAAGTCAAAGCACAAGCGGAAGCTATCATGTCTGAGTACAGACATCTATAAATGAAAAAGGCTGAGAAGCCTGACTATCTATCAGATCCTGCCGAGGGCACAAGATCGTAGCTGAGGTATCAAGCTAAACGTCGAAGTCCAAGCGGAACTACTAGTGAGACTGAAGTCTCTCTGCAAAAACATAAAATAGGCAAACGTGAGTACAAATGTACCCAGCAAGACTTACATCAGAACTATCTACATATGCATCATTATCAACAAAGGGGATGGTGGGTTTGACTGCAGCAAGCCAGCTTTGACTCGGTGGCTATCCTGAACTACGACTGCAAGTAACTCTTTTGAAGTGGCGCACACGAGTCCACATATTCACCAACCAATACACCACTATGGATCCGCTCCCGTCTCCCTACGAGAACGCCATCCATAGCACTCACGCTTATCTTGCGTATTTTAGAGTATCCACTTTCACTTGTCTATGAACTGTACAAGGGGTCCAAGTTTCCATATCCGAGGAATCCGGCTATTCGAATAGATGATGTTAACCCTGCAGGGGTGTACTTCTTCACACACGCTCTCGCCACTTACCGCCCTGTACACGTCATGTACCTCGGCAACCTTCAAGCGGAAGCCGGGCGAGGGAGTCGGCCACGACCTGACTAACCGAACAAGTCTCTAGTCCAGGTTTATCGCCTATTCGGGTTCCATCCGCAAGGAGATCCGGCCGGGGTGTCGCTCACGGCCCCAAACGATGTGTGCAGGGTTCCCAAGCCCACCAACCGGGTGCCACTTGGTACACCGTGCCACTGTGCCTAGTCTGTCCCAAGCCCACCTGTACCGGGTGCCACTTGGTAGACTACTAACACTACCTACAAACACCAGAAACTAGTTGCAACTCCTGGACAGAGATCATGTTGATTAATAAGTCGAGAGGGGCACTTAAGCATTCCAATGTGTGGTAGTAGCTGGTCATGGATCACAAACACAGAACTCAGTTCCTGAGGACGGCTGCAATGAGACAACCCACCATGTACTCCTACATGGCCTCTCACCGCTACCTTTACCAAATCGTGTTCACACACTTAGCTCACACACAGTGGGACATGTTCACACGCCTCTGATTCATCCCCGATGAATCAGACCTGACTCAACTCTAAGCAGTAGCAGGCATGACGAACAAGCATGAATGAGTAGGCACATCAGGGCTCAAACAACTCCTACTCATGCTAGTGGGTTTCATCTATTTACTGTGGCAATGACAGGTCATGCAAAGGATAAAGGGGTTCAGCTACCGCAGCAAGTAACAGATGAATCGTTGTTGTCCTAATGCAGTAAAAGAGAGCAGGAGCGAGAGAGTAGGATTGTATCGGAATGAACAAGGGGGTTTTGCTTGCCTGGCACTTCTGAAGATAACATTGAGTCTTCATCAGTGTCAACGATCACATCATCGGTATCACGTCTATCGAGAGGGGACAAATACCGGCAACACAGAAAGGAACACAATCAATGCAATGCACAATATGATGCATGATCATGACAAGGCAAAATGAATGTGTTTTGGGCTAATGCACCTAAAACCAGATTAAATGAAGTTGGTTTGAATCCAAGATTCAAATTCAAACTCCATATGTGGTTATTTAAATGTCATTTACTTCATTTGCCCTAAACAGTAGTGATAAGTTGTTCTAACATGCATGAAAATGGTACAGATGGATTCCTTGAATTTTTCTGATAATTTTTCATATATAAATTATTTAATTTGGAGTTACGGTTGAATTTCTATGATTTATTGAAGTTTTAGCTATTTTCTGGAATTTCCTGATTATTTTAAATCCAGAAAATACTTATTGCGTCAGCCCCACGTCACAGTGACGTCAGCAGGGTCAACTGGGCTGGCTCGGGTCAAACCTGACGTGTGGGGTCCACATGTCAGTGACACAGGGGCTAATCCCGCGTTGACCTGGGCTTTGACCCACTACGGGGCCCACTGTCAGTGGCTGTGGGGGGGTGTTTAGGCGTCATTAGTGCTAATTAGGCGTGCCACGTCGGCAGTCGCCGGAGTTCGGCCGGCGACGACCAAAACTGCGGCGGGAGCTCGCCGGAGTGGCGCTGCGAGCGGTTTTGGGCCAAGCCAAGGGCACCAGAGGGTTGCCCTTGCTTGCGCGCATCCAAAGAGGCATGCGGGAGGCGCGGGGTGGCCGGAGCTGCCGGCGGCGAGCTCCTTTGCGGCTGCCGGGGTTCGGGCAATCTCGGGGTCGGGGTTAGGGAGCACGGCAGGAGGAGCTGGGGCGTGCTACGGACTCCTGAGATCACGGTGAGCACGTCAGTGGGCTCGGATACGAGCTGGGGTGGCTGTGGCCACGGCCACGCCATGGCCGGCGGCGAGAGATTCTCGGGCAAAGTGGTGGGGCTAGCTAGAGAGGGAGGTGGGGCACGGGGAGAGGGGGAATCGGGTCGAGGGCTCACCGCGGTTCTTCTGGTGCTGCTGGCGAGGCAGGGGAGGCACGGGGTCCGGCGAATCGACGGAGGGGAGCTTCGGTGGCCGGCGACGGAACGGCGATGGTGACGGCGTTGCAGGGCTTCCGGAGGGCCGTGGGTCGGTGGGGAGGAAGGAGGGGGTCGAGGCGGAGCTCCCTGGGGCGTCGGTGAGGCGTGGGGAGCACGGTGGCTGCGGCAATCGGCGTCGGTGGCGACGGCTGCGCTCGGCACGAGAGGGAGAGAGAAACAGAGGAGGGGGAGAGCTCGGGAGAGAGTGAGGGGCGGTCGGGGAGGCCGCGTGTCGACGTCCAGGGCGTCCAGAGCGTCGGGGGAGAGCGGTAAGCAGGAGCTGGCGAGGCGCGTGGCCAGCGCGCGGCGGGCACGCGCTCGTCCTCCTGTCCAGGGAGGAAGACGACAGGGACGGCGCTGGTGGGCTGGGCCGGCCAGGGGGGGGGGGAGCTGGGCCGGCTCTGGTGGCTGCGCGGGTAAGGCCAGGTGGGCTTGCTCTTTTTTTATTTTTTTTGTTCTCTGTTTTGTTTTAACTCTGTTTTCTATTTTGCAGGTTTGTTTTGAATTTGGTTTTGAAACCAATTCAATTTATTTTGCTTCTGACAATATTTTTAGGAGCTAAAAGAATTAAAACAATGCTCCACAAAAATATTTCAGAATTATTGGACCTATATTTATTTAATAGTAGATATAAATCCAATTCAAATAGCTATGATTTAAATTCAAAGTCCCAAAAATAAATCCTTAAAAATGTTCAATATTTTGGTTGGGACCAGAACCCTTACCAAGAATTATCAAACATTTAAGAAGAGCCATTTGGGGCAATGAATAAGATTTCTAGGGTTTTTGCCCCTCTTTTATTTAGGGTTTTGAGGCTTCCAATAATTCCCTCAGTTCAAATTTTCAGAATTTAAATATGATGCACACATGAGCTAGCCTAGAGCACTACCAGCAGCTAGGGATGTGACACCCCCCATGTCGCTCCCGCATCACGCGACTCGGGTGGGCCGCTACCCTAGCCGTCGCTGAGCCATGATCTATTCCCTCCTATCCTCCTGTCGCCGCCGCGTGACCCTGCCAAGCTAAGCCTGTTGGCAGATGGCGGTGGCGGGGTCTCTCCTTCTCTCCTGCGGCTTGGGGTGGGGCAAGGCCCCCGGCGTGTGGAGGTGCGTCCGGTTGGGTCTTGCGTTGGCCGGCTCTGCGACCGGTCGGATCTTGGATTGGTGGCAATGGCATGGAGGGCCTGGTAGATGGCTCGGCTGTACGTGTGGTCAGGCCTCCGGTCAAATCCGGTCTGGCTAGTGCAGCATGCTCCATGCGCAGCGGTGGCGACGATCGGTGGCGGTACCGTGAAGACGAGGCTGGATGGAGGTTCCTTGAGCGGATCCGACTGAAAACCCTACTCTTGGCTCATTGCCAAGGCCGGTGATGGCGGCATTTTCTGCGTCATCCCCTTCCTGAAGGCATCGTTGTGGAGAAGCTACAGAACCCTATCCACCACTACTAGGGAAAACCTTATACACGGAATCTAATCACCAATGCGATTAAAAACAGACACTACTGCTACTTAGCAGTAGCGCGCTAGCTGTAGAAGACCGCGCTACTAATATCACAGTAGCAGTAGCGCGCTAGGTGAAAAGAGCGCTACTACTACAATTGCCAGGGTGTTGCCTCCAGACTAGGTATAGTAGTAGCGCCCTTTCCTTAGATGCGCTACTGCTAATGTACGTAGCAGTAGCGCGTTTCGCCAACACACGCTGCTGCTAAGTATCATCCCCTCTTGCAACTAAGTTTAGTCCCATACTGCAAGGCGAACAGGGTGTTTACCTCCTTAAATATGTTACTTCTCAAACTATCACAAGCACTTGGTCTTCATTGAACTCTATGTGTAGGATTTGTGGCCGCAATATGAATCTTCACATGTACCTAAACATGTGAGGATTCATGTTGACTATTTAGATTCTACACAAAAACGATCATTCATGACCAATGTATTTTTGATGTTTATTTTTACATGTTTAGCCGTAGCAGTAGCGCGTTTTAAAATAAGGCGCTACTGCTATGGGTATAGCAGTAGCGCTTCTTGACTGAAAGGCGCTACTGCTATGGCGTTTAGTAGTAGCGCTTTACCCTAAAACCCGCTATTGCTAAAGCCATATGTTTCCTCCTCCATCCTGCCACCGTCGCCCCCTCACTCGATCTCACTCGCTCACACTCACTCACTCTCCTCCCTCAATCCCCTCGTTCCGGCCGCCGTCCCCTGCGTGCTGTCCTCCCCCATGGTTGTCCTCCCTCGTCGGTCGCCCTCGCCCGCGCCTGCCCTCCTCCCCCGTCGTCCGCCCTCGCCCACCCTCCTCCCCCGCCAGCCGCCCCCGCGCCAGCCTCCTTCCCTGTCGGCCGCCTTCCCACGCCGACCCTCCCCCCCGTGCCGATCGTCCTCCACCGAGAGGTACCCCTCCTCCCTCCTCCTCCCTAGTTTATTTTGAACCCTAGCTAGTTGAAAAATGTAGGTTAAATCTTAGAATAATGTAGTAGGTTATGATCTTAGGTGTTTAATCTTAGAATAATGTAGTATGAACCCTAGCTAGTTATGATCGAACCATGTTCAAAATGTAGGTTTTTAATTAGGTGTAGTTAACATAATTTAGGTATTTTAGGTGTTTAATCTTAGAATAATGTAGTATGGACCCTAGTTATGATCGAACCATGTTCAAAATGTAGGTTTTTAATTAGGTGCAGCTAATAGAATTTAGGTGTTTTAGGTGTATTTAACAGAATTCTAGGTTGATTCGTTTTGAAGTGGACATCTCATATTTTGAACATGTCACATTTGTTGTTATTTTTTTAGTTAAAGAAATTATTCCCGCATCAACATCGACGATGCCTATCCCGCATCCTCGTCGTCGACTCGACGGAGGAGGCCTGCTTGGTCAGAGGGGCCATGTCCGGGACTAGGCTCCGCCGGGCTGGTACTTGGAGGTGCTACCTTCCGGGGGGTGCAGCTTGATGAGGAGCCAGCCCGTCGTTGACCTGAACCTTCTTTGGTGGTGTTCGCGGGGGCCACTGACGGTGCGGAGGCTCGTCCCTGCGGAGGTGGTACGTCACCGTGTCAACGAGGAGGACGAGCACGTCCGTCGCTACATGGTTGCGTTGGAGGGCAGGTTCGACAATACCTGGCAGGTTCCTTAGGGATCTCACTGGAGCTATGATCCTGTGATGGTTCCTTCTCTTTGGGTGTCCACCGCCCACGCCGATACCCGTCGTTCGCTAGGGTTGTAGCTGTATTAGTGATGTTATATGTATGATACTATTCGAGATGTATTAGTGATAATATTCGACGATGTACGGACGCAAGAGATGATTTAGTTTTGCTTATTGAATGCATGCTAATTTGAATACTAATTTATTTTATGATTTTGTTTTGCTTATTGAATGCTCAAATTGGAGAACTACTCCTATTTTGAATGCTCAAGTTGGAGAGCACTATGCAAGGCGTATGCATTTGATTAGTTGATAGCTTATAGGGTTTCACTAAGTCCTAAGGTGAGGATAATAATGTTTTTGTTTATATTTTGTTTTTGCAGAAATCAAGGAGCCCCTGCATCATCCCCGCCGTCATCCCTGTCACCGACCCCCTCCGACCTTGAGGTGAGACCAGCCAAATCTCCATGTCAATATGAGTCCTATAATATTTTAAAATGTTTTTGTTCATATTTTCAACCATTGAAATGCAATGACCATCAAGTTTGAATGCTCATATGATGTAGATATAAACATGTATATCTTGTGTTGCTCAAATAGGATATGTGCTTGACCAAGTAGCCGGCCATGTTTGCAGGTAACACCTCCGAGTGGCCTATGTTTTGCCGGAGTGTTGATTAATTTCCGTTCCGAAGTGCTCGATATGTCCTTTTTTAGCAAAGGTCATGCCAGATTTTCAAGTGAATTTTGGCATGACTTGTGCTAGAATATGTGGGAAATATCGAGTGGCGTGGATTTTCTAGAAAGATAATTAAACGAAATTTCGGGTTGACATTAAGTCTGTCGAGGCTCCATACATGACAATCAAAAAATGAGTGTGGGAGAAAGTCTGCACCATATATGAGAGAGGAAGAATCCCGACTTGTCGTGGGGGTCGTTTCTCCTTCTTCTCCTTGTGCTAGACCTTTGTTATGCACTAGGGTAAGGAGGAGTAACGGCCATCGCCGACGGTCAAAAAATCAGTGAGGGAGTGTGTCCACTATATAAGAGAGAGGACAAAGAATCCCGACTGTTGTCGTGGGGGTAGCTTCTCCTTCGTTCCCGTGTGCTAGACAATTTGGTGTAATGCACTCGGGAACGAAGGGAGGAGCTACCATCACCAACGGTCGAATATATACACCTCATGAGCTGAGAGTTTTCAAGAAAATACTCGACAAAGCGATAGTCAACCCGTGATGAATAATAATGATCTAATTTAGTTTTTGCAGTACATATATTTAATTTTAGAAGTTAAATATTTGAATTATGAACATAGGAAATGTTGTCGGACGACAAAGTCTCACGGAGTGCAACTGGTGCGGCGACGACCGGGGTCTGTGTGACAGGCCTCACCTAGTAGAAGGTTGGCACTTCAGCATTAAGCTCCAGGAGACCTTCGTTGTTGAAATGGTATGCAACGATGACAAGTGTTTTTTTGTAATTAAGCACGACTTTTGCTTCTTCAACGTCTAATTTTCATCTTTTACAATACGACTATAGCTTATCCCATGCCATGCAAGACACTATGTCTTGGAGAGGATGGATTTTGAAGATCATGAAAGTATGGAAACAAAGATAGTTCAGCTAAGGACCCATCATGGATATGATTTTGCTGTAAACCTATACAATTCTGAGAGCGTATACCATTTTGGTTGCCCGAATTGGGAAGCACTTTGCAAGACGTATGATTTTCATGAGGGTATGCTTGTCACCATGGATCTTCGTGATCCTGACATCGACGAAGACAATATGGACATTTGGGTCCTTGTTGATACGCTTCTAACTCTACCGCTATGTGAGTTTCTCAAACATAGTTATTAAGTAATTTATATTGTTTATTTAAAAATAGTTGACAGTTTATTTCCACTGATAGCTTATTTTCGTTCTTCAAAGAATGTGTGGAAGATGGTAGGCAGAACCTACTACATTCATGGCGCAGAATAACTTATCAGGAGAAAAATCATCTGATCTCATTTATTAATGATCTTGAGAATTACAATATCTATTATCAAACTCCTGCACATTATGGTCAATATGTGCCACTACTGCACGTGTTGAAATACGGTAACATCCATGGAGATGGCATGGTAAGAGTTTTTACTATTACGACATCAATGCATCTTTTGCATAAATTCTACTAAAACTAAACTACATTGCTAACTACGAAGTTATTACTATGTTTTCAACAGAAAATCCCGAAGGATTGTGTGCCTCATCTAATGTTTCCGAAAGGTCGCCTGGATGTTATGAGCTTACAGCCAGGTCATCCTATGCATCACTGTTGTTCATACCGAATTCCTCAAACCGATGAAGACATGACAATCAAAGATTGAAAAAAATGTATGGTCAGTCGTAGGGAGCTACTTGGAAGCAACATTGTGTGAAGCACAAGAATTAATCATAGGATAATCTCCATTCTCCATAATGGAGAGTCAAGGCCTATCTTGTCTTATGCTATTTTACCTAAGAGAGGATAGTAGGTCATACTAAAGAGGAGTAGATCCTAGGTACAATGTGTTATTATGTGCTACAATGTGTTAGAGTTGATGATGATGAGGAGGAGTTGTGATTATGACTAGTGACCAACTTGCTATATGATGTCTCATTGATGAAAATGATGATCATGAGGAGTTATTATATGACAATGATGTATTATGATGATAAGTTGTTAATGATATGGTGATGATGATGATGATGATGATTTATATCATTGGGTGAAAGAACCGCGGATTAGTTTCAAGTGGATGGAACCATGGATTAGTTTCAAGTGGATGGATCCATCCACTTGAAACTAATTCGCGGTTCTTTCACCCACTGATGTAATAACTCATTATGATGTAAAAACAATATCTAAATTGCTACTATATGAAAACTTGTATAATGGTGTATGAATACGACATAAAATAAAAAAAATAGAATACGCAATAATAGTAGTACCGCGGTACCAAAGGCGCGCTGCTAGTATTTACCAGTAGCGCTTCCTACGAGACGCTCTACTACTTAGTGTGTATAGCAGTAGCGTGTCTAGACCAATGCTACTGCTAACCTTTAGCTATAGCGCCGTATCAGTAGCGCGGCACCCCGCGCTACTGATATGCCAAAACCAGTGTTACTGCTAGGCTTTTCCTAGTAGTGCGCCACCTACGGGGGAACCCTAGATCGGTCGATCAGATGACGGCAACGCTCTTGTGTCGTATCCCTCTTGGGGGCGTCATTCTTGGAGGTATGCATAGGCTCAAGGGACTAGTCGATGGCATCTGAGGTGGACCGGCATTTCATGTAACGCATTGACGACGTGGAGTCTCGGTGGCGTGGCGCTGCAGAGCCTCGGCGACGGATGTATGATGATGGACGCACGTAGGTAGGAGATGTTGCCTGGCGTCATTGTGGTGTCAACGGCAGGCTTGGCAAATTCGATGCATCAGTATCTACTCTGAAGATGGACTGATGGAAGACGGCGTCGATGACCGATGAGCGTGCGTCAGACCGGTTTGTGCCCCAGACTTGGTGTGTGGCTTGGTTGGGGCCTCCGGCTTTAGATGTTAGGCTTAAGTGAGAGGTCTGGGTATTTGGCTCACACTTTCGGCACCCCTTCATCAATGGATATGAGTAGTGACAGATGTTGCAAAGATGACGGTTTCAGACATACTGATGTATTACTTTATAATGACTTTGTTTATCTTCCCCTAATAATAAAGCAAATGGTGCTTCTGGTCGTACGTCATTAGAATTACCCCCGAAGTTGACACAAATTACCCACCATGCCACCCATAAGTGAACGAAACGGTTCGATTTTTCTCAAAGTCCCGTTGAATTTGGTTCTTATAGGGGTGGATATCCTCATATAACACAATTGAAGGCATAGCACAGTGGCTAATGCCTTAGTCCTCCAGCTAGGAGTCCTGTCTTCAATCCCAAGTTCCACCACATTTTCTCTCTTTTTCGCGAACCCTGCCCCCGCGTTAATGGGCCGGCCCATGCATCTGTTTTTTTTTTCAGTTTGCATTTTGCTTGCACGTTTCTCATTTTTGTTTTGTGTTTTTACTTCTATAAATTAATTATTAGGGATTTCCAAAAATTCAAAAGGTTGTGAGTTTTTTTAAGAAATATAAAATGTTTCTGAATTAAATTTTTTTTCTGGAAAGCATAAAATGTTCGTGATTTTAAAGAACTCATGTTTTTCATTTCGTTTTTTTGCCTTTTTTTCTCATTTCTGTTTTTGTTTTCTCGTCTTTGAATTAATTCGGGATTTCAAAAATTTAAAAGGTTGTGAGTTTTGATTTTTTCTGAGAAATCATAAAGTTTCCATGAATTCAGAAAATGGTCGGGAAATCAAAATGTTTGCAATTTTTCAAAAAATTGTTTGCATATCATAAAAAAATTCTTGATTTCAAAAAATATGTTCACGAAATAAAATAATGTTCATGATTCTTTTTTTTTTTTGCAGACAGAATCATCATTGACAATGTTCATGATTCTTATAAATGCTTGTGTATTCAACACGCTTTTGGGAATTGGAAAAAATGACCATGAAATTTTTGAAAAGGGTCACTAAAATCAAACGGATCCATTGAAACATATACATCAATAACGAACAAAACAAACCATCGCTTACATAAACTTTTTGAGGGGATCTGGAGAGGTTGTTTTATTATTTTATTTAGTCCATCACACATTGGGTAAAAAAAAGGTTTTTGTGTTCTTTACAACGTTGAGCCCAAAAAAAGTGACACATTTTTCAAAGATTAGTTTTTGTAAGCTATATGAAATGACTAAATGTCTAATTTGCTTCCATACATATCTATGTTTATCGTGGCACTATAGTTTTATTGGTCATGAAAAACACCACGACGCTAGGTCAAGGCGAGACACATCATTCATCAGTCTACCTTAGACAGGGTCTATCAATACAGTTTCCTCAGCCAAAAAACATTTCGTCGCGACGCCTTAGGAAATAAAGTCGTCATGAGACCATCACATTTTCGTTTTTTTGAAATGACTTTTTAAAAGTCTCTTATCTCATCATGACATGATTTTGACGTACTTTATGAAGTGATATTTTAAAAGTCCGTATCTCATCCTGGCATAATTTGCATAATCTGATTATTTTCCCATGGCAACGCACGGACCTATGTGTCTAGGACTCATCTAGATGTGACGTAACTATGTTACATCTAAGTTGTTGTTTTTCTTTGTTTGTTATTTTTCTTTATTGTATTGTCTAGAGGCAGCACAGAAGGTGGCTTCATTTGGGCTAGCGCACGAACCCATGCCCGCATCCATGAGTGTGTACGTGTGTTGGAAAAAGTACGATTTGCTTACTCACACGAGTGTGTACGTGTGTTGTGTGCACAAGATTGTGTTCTTCTTAAAAAAATAAAAGTATGTTGGGTAAAGAAACCTAGTATCTTTTATGTAACTTTGTTATGAATGGTTTTTCTTTCCACAACCCATTTTTATCTAAAACGTGAATAATTTCAGATATATACGAAAAATGTACATCGTGTATGAAAAAAGTAGACATCAAAACATGTAACTAAAAATGTTAATCATTGTATTTCAAAAAGATGTTAAACATGCATAACAAATTCATAAAATCAAAGGTATTAAATAGTTCAAAAAAATGACGATAAAATGTTCATGAAATTAAAGTATTTTTGAAAAAATGAACAAATTTCTAAAAGATAATGAACATCTTTCAGAACTTGTGAATTTTAGAAAAAGAAAATGAAAAAATAATGAAATAGCCGAGTTGCATGTTAATGGTAGACTTGCAATTGGGAAAAAAAGTGACAGCCCAGTTGTGAGTCGATGGTGGATTTACAACTGAGATAAAAAAATGGTTAAACCTAGTTGCGAGTTAATGGTGGACTTGCAATTGTGTCAAAAAAACACCAGGCCAGTTGCGAGTCAAGGATAGACTTGCAACTTGACTAAAAAATAATCAAGAGTCCAGTTGCATGTCAATGATAAGCTTACAACTAAGATAAAAAAAGGTCGGGCCCAGGTCAGTGGTGGACTTGCAATTGAGTCAAAAAACATCAGGCCAGTTGCAAGTCAAGGATGGACTTGCAACTTGCCTAAAAAATAATCAAGCGTCTAGTTGCATGTCAATGGTGGACTTGCAACTGAAAAAAACCATCAGGCCCAGTTGCGAGTTGATGATTGACTTGCAACTGCGACAAAAAAGATCAAGGTCTCAGTTGCGTGTCAATGGTTGACTTGTGACTAGAACAAAAAGGGTCAAACCTAGTTGCAAGTTCATGGTTGACTTGCAACCAGGACAAAAAATTCAACCCTCCTTGCGAGTCAATGGTGAACTTGCAATTGCAGCAAAAAAAAGCCGGGCCCAAATGCATGTCGATAGTTGACTTGCAACTAGGATAAAAGAGCGTATGGCCCAGTTGCAAGTCAATGGTTGGCTTGCAATTGTAACAAAACAGATGCCCCCTAGTTGTGTCGCGAGGGTTGACATGCAACTGGGGCTCCTACAAAAAAAAATGGACGACAACCCCCCCCCCCTAGTTGCGGGTTGAAGCTAGGCTTGCAACTGGGGCGCCAATAAAAAACAAAAGAGATGCCGCCTAGTTGCGTCGCGAGGGTTGACATGCAACTAGGGCTATTATAAAAAAGCAAAATGGATGACACCCCCCTAGTTGCGGGTCAAAGGTAGACTTGCAACTGGGGCGCTAATAAGAAAATAAAAACAACCCCCCTTAGTTGCAGGTTGAAGGTTGGCTTGCAACTGGGGCACCAATAAAAACAAAACAGACGCCGTCTAGTTGCGTCGCGAGGGTTGACATGCAACTGGGGCTATTATAAAAAAAGCAAAATGGATGACACCCCCTAGTTGCGGGTCGAAGGTAGACTCTTGCAACTGGGACGCTAATAAGAAAACAAAAACAACCCCCTTAGTTGCGGGTCGAAGGTAGGCTTGCAACTGGGGCACCAATTACAAAACAGATGTTCGTCGTAGTTGTATCGCGAGGGTTGACATGCAACTGGGGCTCCTACGAAAAAAATGGATGACCCCACTAGTAGCGAGGTGAGGGTAGACATGCAACTGAGGCTCCTACAAAAAATGGACGACCCCACTAGTTGCGGGGCGAGGGTAGACATGCAACTGGGGCTCCTATAAAAAAAGCAAAATAGATGCCCCCTACTGGCGGGTCGAAGGTGGACTTGCAACTGGGCGCCAAAAAAACAAAAATAGACACACCCCTAGTTGTGTAAGGGGGGTTGACATGCAACTAGGGCTCCTACAAAAAAAATTCAAAATGGGCGACACCCCCCACTAAGTTGCACATTGATGGTAGACATTCAACTAGGGCTCCTACAAAAAAAACATGCAACTGGGGCTCCTATAAAAAAAGGACATCACTTCCCCTACTTGCGGGTCGAAGGTAGACTCGCAACTGGGTGCCAATAAAAAAACAAAAAACACATGACCCCCTAGTTGCGAGTCGAAGGTAGACTTGCAACTGGGGCACCAATAAATAAAAAAACAGATGCCAGCCCTAGTTGCGTCACGAGGGTTGACATGCAACTGGGGATCCTTCAAAAAAAGGATGACCCCACTAGTTGCGAGGCAAGGGTAGACATGCAACTGGGGTTCCTAAAAAAACAGGCTCCCCCTAGTTGCATCGCGAGGGTTGACATGCAACTGGGGCTCCTATAAAAGAGAAGTAAAACGGACAACACCCCCCTAGTTGCAGGTTGAAGGTAGACTTGCAACTGGGGAGCCAATAAAAAACAAAATAGACGCCCCCTAGTTGCGTTGCGAGGGTTGACATGCAACTTGGGCAACTAAAAAACAGACGACCCCACTAGTTGTGAGGCGAGGGTGAACATGAAACTGAGGCGTCAATAAAAACAAAAAAGATGCCCCCCTAGTTGTGTCGCGAGGCTTAACATGCAACTGCGGCTCTGAAAGGACATGCGGTGCCCCCATGAGTGGTTTTGGTAATTGATGACATTCTCTATGGACTAATGGTTGCATTGAGTTATATTTGAAGGATTTGTCCATAGGCATTTCTTGAAGTACATGTGTTGGTTTCAAGGAGTTTATGTGTTGACCAAGGTGCTATTAAGGAATTATCCAAAGATTGGTCATGTGAGTATTGAGCTTATTGCAAGCATGTCTTGAAAAAGAAGATTGTGTGATCATTCATGTTTACCTTCAAGACATCATCCAAATGAAGAGAGTTGGAAAGAGTCAAGGTTGATCAAGACTAAGTACAGAGAGTAATTCAAGTTGATCATCACACAAAGCGTAGAAGATACAACGAGTGGCATCAAGTGATCTCACGGTTTGGTAAGCATTGTCCATTGCGCTTTGTGTACTAACCCATGGTCTTTCTGAGAGTTCTACGTGGGGTTAGGTTTGCTTCCATGGGCTTGCGTCAAGAGGAAGACCACATACAACCCATGGAGGATGACATCAAATCAAGGTTGTGTTGTGCAAGTTCAAGTGGAGCATCACAAAGAAATCATGCTTGTAGCTTGCCGTCCATTATGGTATCAATGGACTCGTGAAGATGTGCCAAAGAGTGTCTCACCCATAGGAGTATGGGGGAGCAATCAACTAGTCTTCATCGAGCGAACGCAATCAAGAAAGGTGGTCCAACTTGAGGGAGTCAAGATCGTCATCATCTAGCTCAAGTGGAATTCATGCAAGGCAAAGGTTTTCCCTTGATAGGTTTTATATTTACCAGTCTCATGGTGATAGTTTGGAGACCGGGTTATAGGATCGATAGCCGTACTATCAAGGGGGGCTCTCAAGTGAGTAGCTTGATCGTATCATTCGTCGAGAGCTCAAACCATTGCATCATTGCATCATATTTCTTGATTCTTATTTGTATTTTCTTTTGAGGTTTTAGAGCTTGTGGTTATCTTCGTGACAAGCTCTAGTACATCGAAAACAGATTTCATATGCTTCTTCTATAGTGTTTTCGGTGTTGGAGGTTTTACCGGTCTTATTCGAGGAAGGGTTCTCACCATTTTCTTATGGGACTTTTCTAATTTCCTTATTATTGTTATTTCTATCAAGATTGTGTTAGGTCTTGTCATTAGCTTCCCAACAAACTTGGTTTCATTGAATTCGGAGTCCGTTTGCAGAAGTTGTGGCAGTTTTGGTGTTCTGAAAAGGCTGCAGCGGTACTACCGCGGACAGGAGCGGATGTAATTTTTTACTACCGCTCCAGAGCGGTACTATCGCGGCTACTACAGCGGTAGTACTGCTCCGGACCAAAAACTCATCACAAGTCCAGCAGTGGTAGGCACGAATGTATTTTTTTAGTACCGCTCGCAAGCAGTGGTACCGCTACCCTTTGAGATAGTATCGCTACCCCTAGCGGTAGTACCGTGAGGTCGAGCGGTAGTACCGCTCTGTGCTGGCTGTGAGCATAACAGTTGGATTTTTCCCACCTATAAAAGGGTGTCTTCTTCCCCAATGAACCTTATCCTTTGAGCTCGAGTTCTTTCCCCATTGTTGACCTTCTTCGAGCTTGCTAACTCTCAATCCCTCCAATGATTCTTGCAAGTTCTTGAGGGAAAAGAGAGAGGAGATCTAGATCCACGTTTCTACCAATCACTTTATCCTCTAAGTGAGGGTAACCCATTGGATCTAGATCTTTGAGTTCTTTGTGTTCTTCTTTAGTTCTTCCTCTCATTTTCCTCCCTAGCATTAGTTGCTTTGGTGGGATTTGGGAGAGAAAGACTTGGGCACTCTGTGTGCCCTTGCCATTGCATTTGGTGCATCGGTTTGAGTTCTCCACGGTGATACGTGGAAGTGAACTTTGAGAAGCTTATTACTCTTGGGTGTTTGGGCACCCTAGACCTTGTTCCTCTTGGGTGCCTTGGCGCCCTAGACGGTTGGTGTTGTTTGGAGCTCAATCATTGTGGTGTAAAGCTCCGGGCAAGCATCGGGGTCTCCAATTAGGTTGTGGAGATCGCCCCGAACAATTCGACGGGTACCGGTGACTGCCCCCAAGGGTTGCCAAAGTGTACGAGTTCGGTGACCGCCCCCAAGGGTTGCCATTTGTATGGGTTCGGTGACCGCCCTCAAGCGCCCCTTTGTGGAATCACGACATCTTGCATTGTGCTAGGGCGTGAGGAGATTACGGTGGCCTTGGTGGCTTCTTGAGGAGCATTGTGCCTCCACACCGCTCCAAACAAAGATTAGCATCCACAAGGGTGTGAACTTCGGGATACATCATCGTCTCCGCGTGCCTCGGTTATCTCTTACCCGAGACCTTTACTTATGCACTTTACTTTATGATAGCCATATTGTTCTTTGTCATATATCTTGCTATCACATAGTTACTTATCTTGCTTAGCATAAGTTGTTGGTGCACAGAGGTGAGCCTAGTTGTTGTAGGTTTTGTGCTTGACAAATTAACCACTAGGATTCCGCATTTGTTCAAGCCTAAACCGTAATTATTTTAAAGTGCCTATTCACCCCCCCTCTAGGCGACATCCATGATCTTTCAATTGGTATCAAAGCATCATCTCTCTTTATAGAGCTTAACCGCCTAGAGAGTAAGGATGTCGACTAGGGGTTCAGAATTCTCTGACATTCTTAGTTTCGATGGCACAAATTTTGATGTTTGGATAATTCACATGCTTAATCTCTTTAGGGTCATGGACCTAAATTTAGAGCGGATTGTAGATATGGGTTTTTCTCCTCCAAAGGATCCCCAAAGATTATCTTTAGAGGATGAGAAAAATTCTTATCTCAATGCTCAAGCTTCTAATGTGCTTTTTGATGCTTTGAGCAATGTAGTTATATTTCAACTCATGCCATTCCGGGATGCTCATGAGTTGTGGACAAAGCTTCAAGATAAATATGGTGTGTCTAGATTTGTGGGGATGATTGTTCTCCCTCCACCTCCGGTCGTGTTGCCTTCTCAACTTCCTCTACTTCACCTACATGTGGATTGCCACAAGGTAACGCTAGGGTGAGTAGTATTGGTCATTGCAATGATGATAGTGTGCTTGTTCTTGGTGATGCTTCACTACTATCTTATTGCAATGGTCCTTCTTTGGACTTTAACACTTCGAGCACCTTACATGGTTCACATGCTTGTGTTTATAGTCCTTGCATATCATGTAGAAATTGCTTGCTCAAATCTCATGATGATATGCTTGCTATATCTTGTTGCCATGATAAAAATGCTTGTATTTCCTCTAGTTGTTGTGCTAACAATGTATAGGAAACCCAACACTCCATGGAACAAGATGTGGCCTTGAATGTCACTTCAAGGGATCCTTCATTATCATCTATTGCATTTTGCCTTATGGCCAAGGCTTAAAAGGTATCTCCTACCTTGAACCCCAATATGTCTCTTGATGATGATGTTGATGCTAATGATGATGAGGATAATGATGAAGAGAATGATAATGTTGCCTCCTTAAAAACTAAGGGGGGGAATGATTTTTAAAGTTCTTCATAAAAATAAAATTGCTCATTCCAACTTCATGGAAATAATGTCCATTGCCATTGAAGGCAAGAAATACATTGAGGAGTTGGAATCTCATCTAGAGGAGCATGAGGTCACCATTGATAAAATGGAAGCTCATGAGCGTGATTACGCAAATGAGATCGCGGAGCTATCTCAAGCTCTTGAACATGAACAAACTACCTCTGAATCTCTTGAGGAGACTTTTGATCTAGAATTATCTAGAGTGAGGGAATCTCATGATAGAGCTCTTGAGGTGGCCAATGATTTCAAAACTAAAAATGCTAAGCTTGAAGTTACTCATGCTAGACTCCTTGAGGACTTTGAGCACCTCAAAAATGTCTCTAGGGTCATTAAGAGTTAGCTCATCGAACTCACCGAGTGTCATGCTCAACTTAAAGCTTCCTATTTGAAAGAGCTTGCCAAGTTGCCTTCTCCTCTTGTTGTCAATGATGATGCTTGTGCTACTAACTCTATTTCTTGTGAAGCATCCATTTTGAAGGAAAATGTTGAGCTACGGGCTCAACTTGAGTTGCTATCTAGCAATTATGGGAAATCGGAAGAAAGCCATGAAAAGCTCTCAAGCTCTCATGATGATCTTCTAGTATCCCATAATGTGCTAAAGATAGCTCATGAGGCCATGATTGCTAAGGTAACATCAAGTGAGCCTCATGTGGATACTAGCACTACTTTTAGTCAAAATGCTAATATTGCCTTGTGCTAGTCCTCATGATTCATCCATGCATAACATTTGTACATCTTGTGATGAATTGTTTTCCTTGCCTTGTTGCTCTAACGATGAAGCTTATACTTCCTCTAATGCTTGTGTTGAGACTAACCATGTAGAGGAAATCAAAGAGCTCAAGGCACAAGTCACCTCTTTGAAGAAAGACTTGGAAAAGTGTCATGAAGGGAAGGCCACACTCAACAATATCTTGAGTGTGCAAAAATCCCCCAATGACAAAGGTGGACTTGGATTCAACTCCAATAAGAAGAATAAGTCCAAGATGAACAAAAAGAAGGGCCAAGAACAAGTCAAGAATTTGGCCAAGATTGTTTGCTTCAAGTGCAAAGTAGAAGGGCATCATGTTAGATATTGCCCATTGAAGAATAAGCCCATTAGTGACAAGCAACAAGGGAAGCGGCCACAAGTTCACTCTCATGCTCAACCTCAAGTTGAAGAAAGGCCTCTTCCCAAGAAAACTCAAGCTAATGGTTCTCAAGTTGAGAAATCAAGTGAGAAGAAAGTGAAGAGTAGACGTTGCTACCTATGTCTTGAGAAAGGTCACCTTGCTTCTTCATGCACTAGTGGTAACTTATCCAATCCAATTATTATTGATGATATCTATTCTCTTGGGAAGGATAAGGTTGGCAATGTGTTTGCCAAAGTTGCTGGTACTCAAAGTGGTGTCAAGAAAAAGAACCATTTGGGTAGCCAAGCCTATTGTGACTAATCTCTTAGGACCCAACTTGGTTGGGGACCAACTAGCTCAAACTTGATCAATAGGTGTTGTTGGATGGCATTGGAGACTTGGCTACTTTATGAAGAATTAAGGGGACTTCATCATTCTTAGTGTCTCAAGCCAAGTTAATTGGGTTATCAAGTTTCTATACTATATCCAATGTGCCTCCTTCCGGTAACTTGTACTTACATTGTTTACATTGAAAGTTACTTGCCCCTTTGCATGTTTTGGTTTTGTTCCTTGCATGTGTTTGTATATGTTGTGCCTCCAATTGCTTATCTTGAGTAATCAAGTATGTGTGTGTTGGTTTGCACATATCATGTACATGTGTGTCGTACATTGAGCCTTTATGCATCTTGTTCGTATCTTAGTTGGCTCTTGTGAGAGATTAATGGAATATCCCATTATGGGGGAGTGATGTGGTTTGTACACCTCACAATCCTATAAATGTGTGTACATGAGGAATACCATCTAGTATTGATATTACAAGATTATCTAGTCGCTATGTGGTATGTCTTCTTATGAGAAATTCAAATTCTAAATAGTCCATTAATTATCTCTTGTTGGATCCTCTTATTGCCTCTTATTAAGTTCTTATTGGTATCACATTATGGGGGAGTGATACGTCTCCAATGTATCTATAATTTTTTATTGTTCCATGCTATTATATTACCCCTTTTGGATGTTTATGGGCTTTATTTTACACATTTATATCATTTTTGGGACTAACCTACTAACCGGAGTCCCAGCCTGTATTGCTGTTTTTTTGCCTATTTCAGTATTTCGAAGAAAAGGAATATCAAACGGAGTCCAAACAGAATGAAACCTTCGGGAGCCTGATTTTTGGAACAAACGTGATCCAGAGGACTTGGAGTGCAAGCCAAGAAGCAGCCGAGGCGGCCACGAGGGTGGAGGGCGCGCCCACCCCTACACGGCGTGCCCCCTGTCTTGTGGGCCCCTCGGGCGGCCACCGACCTACTTCTTCCTCCTATATATACCCACGTACCCCGAAAACATCCAGGGAGCCAACGAAAAACAATTTCCACCGTTGTAACCTTCTGTATCCGCGAGATCCCATCTTGGAGCCTTCGCCGGCGCTCCGCCGGAGGGGGAACCGACCACGGAGGGCGTCTACATCAACACCATAGCCCCTCCGATGAGTTGTGAGTAGTTTACCACAGACCTTCGGGTCCTTAGTTATTAGCTAGATGGCTTCTTCTCTCTTTTTGGATCTCAATACCATGTTCTCCCCCTCTCTTCTGGAGATCTATTCGATGTAACTCTTTTTGCGGTGTCTTTGTCGAGATCCGATTAATTGTGGGTTGATGATCAAGTTTATCTATGAGAAATATTTGAATCTCCTCTGAATTCTTTTATGTATGATTGAGTTATCTTTGCAAGTCTCTTCGAATTATCAGTTTGGTTTGGCCTACTAGATTGATCTTTCTTGCCATGGGAGAAGTGCTTAGCTTCGGGTTCAATCTTGCGGTGTCCTTACCCAGTGACAATAGGGGTTGCAAGGCACGTATTGTATTGTTGCCATCAAGGATAAAAAGATGGGGTTTATATCATATTGCATGAGTTTATCCATCTACATCATGTCATCTTTCTTAATGCGTTACTCTGTTCTTATGAACTTAATACTCTAGATGCATGCTGGATAGCGGTCGATGTGTGGAGTAATAGTAGTAGACGCAGGCAGGAGTCGGTCTACTTGTCACGTACGTGATGCCTATATACATGATCATGCCTAGATAATCTCATAATTATTCATTTTTCTATCAATTGATCGATAGTAATTTGTTCACCCACCGTAATACTTATGCTATCTTGAGAGAAGCCACTAGTGAAACCTATGGCCCCCGGGTCTATCTTTTATCATATAAGCTTTCAATCTACTTTTATTTGCATCTTTACTTTTCCAATCTATATTATAAAATACCAAAAATATATTTATCTTATCATACTATCTCTATCAGATCTCACTTTCGCAAGTGGCCGTGAAGGGATTGACAACCCCTTTATTGCGTTGGTTGCGAGTTCTTTGTTTGTTTGTGTATGTGCGTGGGACTTTTGAGGACCCCCCTACTGGATTGATACCTTGGTTCTCAAAAACTGAGGGAAATACTTATGCTACTATTGCTGCATCACCATTTCCTTTTCAAGGAAAACCAACGCAAGCTCAAGACGTAGCAAGAAGGATTTCTGGTGCCGTTGCCGGGGAGGTCTTCGCTCAAGTCAAGACATACCAAGTACCCATCACAAACTCATCTCCCTCGCATTTGCATTATTTGCCATTTGCCTCTCGTTTTCCTCTCCCCCACTTCACCCTTGCCGTTTTATTCGCCCTCTCTTTCCCAATCTTCTCCTCTCTTTTTTGCTTGCCTTTTTCTATTTGCTCGTGTGTTAGATCGTTTACCTTGTCATAATGGCTAGTCCTCCTATCCTCATTATTACTCCCGAACATGAAATTCTCAATTTTAAGCAAAGGGAGGGAGAAATTTTAAAAGATGCTTGGCATCGAATTTGCAATGCTCAAAATAAATCTACTAGGAAGCTTTCTACTTCCGTTCTTCATCGCAATTTTTATGTAGGCATTACTCCTTGGAATAGATGCGTTCTTGATACCATTACCGGAGGGAATTTCTTGAGTAGCCATACGTTTGATGCTTATAATGCTATCTTAGATTTGTTTGGCCCACCACCTCTTTTGGTTAATGGAACTGTTTTAAATTTGGAACATGTGATGCAACGGCTTGAAATTATTGGAAATAAAGTTGCCACAGTTGAGTTGATTGAAAATTTGTATAAAAAGATTCATAATCACATTACCAAATATGGATCTAGGGTTCGAGTTACTTTGAAATTTTTTAAGGAGAAAGAACCTATAGTTAATGAAAAAATAGATCTAGATTCTGCAAGAACCGGTAAACTTGAGGATATCATTACCAACTTAGGGTAGGCATTTTCTTCCATGAAAAAACACTCCAAAACCTCCTACCAAAACTGCCAAATTTATTTATGTTCCTAAAAATAAGGGTGAATCTTCTAGTAAGGGAGACGCGGATCTCAAATCCATAAGTGTTCATCCCAATTGTCTCTCTATCGTTAAGGAACCTTTTGCTACAAACGAATTTCTTGAATTTTTCCTAAAGGTTTTAATCATTGCCAAAAAGGGAGAAAACCCTAAAGATTATAAGTGCTCTATTGAGGAATTGAGTGCCAAAGATGTCACTACTTAGATCTATCTTCGCTGTCATGCCTAGCTAGGGGCGTTAAATGATAGCGCTAGTTGGGAGGCAACCCAATTTAATTTGTGTTTTTTTGTTTTTGTTCCTGTTTAGTAATAAATTTTGCATATCCCTTCTGTTTAATGTGTTTTTATGTTTTATTTAGTGTTTGTGCCAAGTAGAACCTATAGGATAACCTATGGTGATAGTTAATTTGATTCTGCTCAAAAACAGAAACTTTGCATGCACGAAATTAGTTTTGCTAAATCACAGAAACGTGCTTTTGCGTTGATTCTTTTTTCTGGTGATGAATAGAAAAGTTTACCAGGACTTCGTATTTTGGTAGGATTTTTACAGTTCCAAAAGTTTGCGTTAGTTACAGATTGCTACAGAATGTTCTGTTTTTGACAGATTCTGTTTTTCATGTGTTGTTTGCTTATTTTGATGCATCTATGGCTAGTATTAAGTGGTATGAGCCATAGAGAACTTGAAATACAGTAGGTTTAACACCAAAATAAATAAAGAATGAGTTCATTACAGTACCTTGTGTGGTGGTTTTGTTTTCTTTCACTAACGGAGCTTATGAGATTTCCTGTTGAGTTTTGTGTTGTGAAGTTTTCAAGTTTTGGGTAAAGATTTGATGGAGTATGGAATAAGGAGTGGAAAGAGTCTAAGCTTGGGGATGCCTAAGGCACCCCAAGATATTCAAGAATAGCCAAAAGCCTAATCTTGGGGATGCCCCCGGAAGGCATCCCCTCTTTCGTCTTCGTTCATTGGTAAATTTACTTGGAGCTATATTTTTATTCGCCACATGATATGTGTTTTGCTTGGAGCGTCGTGTATGATATTAGTCTTTGCTTTTTAGTTTTCCACAATCATCCTTGCTGTACACACCTTTTGGGAGAATCCCACTTGATTGAAATTTATTAGAATACTCTTTATGCTTCACTTATATCTTTTGAGCTAGATAGTTTTTTGCTCTAGTGCTTCACTTATATCTTTTAGAGCATGGTGGTGGCTTAATTTTGGAGAAATTTCTAGTCTCTCATGCTTCACTTATATTATTTTGAGAGTCTCTTAGAACAGCATGGTATTTGCTATGGTTATAAAATTGGTCCTAGAATGGTAGGTATCCAAGTTGGGTATAAAAGAAACTATCATAGGAAGTGAATTGGATGCTATGATCAATTTGATACTTGATAATTGTTTTGAGACATGGAGGTAGTGATATTAAAGTCATGCAAGTTGGGTGGTTATGAATTTAAAGAATGCTTGTGTTGAAGTTAGCAAGTCCCGTAGCATGCACGTATGGTTAAAGTTGTGTAACAAATTTGAAACATGAAGTGTACTTGGATGTGCATCCTTATGAGTGGCGGTCAGGGACGAGCGATGGTTTTTTCCTACCAATATATCCCTCTAGGAGCATGCGCGTAGTGCTTGGTTTTTGATGACTTCTAAATTTTTGCAATAAGTATATGAGTTCTTTTGACTAATGTTGAGTCCATGGATTATACGCGCTTTTACCTTTCCATCATTGCTAGCCTCTTCGGTACCGTGCATTGCCCTTTCTCACCTTGAGAGTTGGTGCAAACTTCGCCGGTGCATCCAAACCCCGTGATACGATACGCTCTATCACACATAAACCTCCTTATATCTTCCTCAAAACGGCCACCATACCTACCTATTATGGCATTTCCATAGCCATTCCGAGATATATTGCCATGCAACTTTCCACCGTTCCGTTTATCATCATGACACGCATTACTTTTGTCATATTGCCATTGCATGATCATGTAGTTGACATCGTATTTGTGGCAAGGCCACTTTGCATAATTTTTCATACATGTCACTCTTGATTCATTGCACCATCCCGGTACACCGCCAGAGGCATTCATATAGAGTCATATCTTGTTCTAGTTTTGAGCTGTAATTAATATGTTGTAAATCAATAGAAGTGTGATGATCATCATTATTAGAGCATTGTCCCAAAGGAAAAAAAGAAAGGCGAAAAAGAAAAAAAGAAAAGGCCAAAGAAAAAGAAAAGAAGAAAAAAGAAGAAAAAAAGAAAAAGTAAAAGAAAAAAAGAAAATAAATAAAAAGGGGCAATGTTACTATCTCTTTTTCCACACTTGTGCTTCAAAGTAGCACCATGTCCTTCATATAGTGAGTCTCATATATTGTGCTTCAAAGTAGCACCATGTTCTTCATATAGCGAGTCTCATATGTTGTCACTTTCATATAATAGTGGGAATTTTTCATTATAGAACTTGGCTTGTATATTCCTACGATGGGCTTCCTCAAATGCCCTAGGTCTTCCAGAGCAAGCAAGTTGGATGCACACCCACTAGTTTTCTTTTGTTGAGCTTTCATTCATTTATAGCTCTAGTGCATCCGTTGCATGGCAATCTGATGCGGAGCATCCCTCGACCATCACCATGCACGTAACTCCACCACCGCAAGCACGGAGAGGACCTAGGACAAGAGCACACGCACGTGCCATCGAAACCGAGGTTAACTCTTTCCACTTCGAGTTTCATTCGGATTCACTCGTGAATTGGGTTCTACCTCAATCGGAAGCGATATACACTCTTAGGTATCAAGAAGAGGACCATGAAGAGGCAAGGACGGAGGTACAAGCGACACCGAAGAAGGAAAGTGTAACGCCCTCGATGCGGCTATATCTCCCACGTGTCGAAGCACGACTTAGAGGCATAACCGCATTGAAAGCAATGTCGCAAGTGAGGTAATCTTCACACAACCCATGTAATACATAAGGGAAAGAGATACATAGTTGGCTTACAATCGCCACTTCACACAATTACATGAATAAAGCGTTACACCAACCCGATACAATCAAGGTCCGACTACGGAACCAAAATAAAAGAAGAACCCCAAATGCGACAAAGGTCCCCGATCGACCCCAACTGGGCTCCACTACTGATCAACTAGAACGAAACAACACAAAGGGCAAGATCTTCATCGAGCTCCTCCTTGAGCTTGGTTGCGTCACCTGCTCGGTAACATAGGCACCTGCAAACTGGTTTTGGAAGTATCTGTGAGCCACGGGGACTCAGCAATCTCGCACCCTCGCGATCAAGACTATTTAAGCTTATGGGTAAGGTAAAGGCATGAGGTGGAGCTGCAGCAAGCGACTAGCATATATGGTGGCTAACATACGCAAATGAGAGCGAGAAGAGAAGGCAAAGCACGGTCGATAAAAGTATGATCAAGAAGTGATTCTATAGCAACCTACGTCAAGCATAACTCCAACACCGTGTTCACTTCCCGGACTCCGCCGGAAAGAGACCATCACGGTTACACACACGGTTGATTCATTTTAATTAAGGTCAACTTCAGATTTTCTACAACCGGACGTTAACAAATTCCCATCTGCCCATAACCGCGGGCATGGCTTTCGAAAGTTCAAATCCCTGCAGGGGTGTCCCAACTTAGCCCATGACAAGCTCTCACGGTCAACGAAGGAATAGACCTCCACCCGAGACACTCCGATCAGACTCGGTATCCCGGTACATCAAGACATTTCGACAGAGTAAAACTAAACCAGCAACACCGCCCGAATGTGCCGACAAATCCCGATAGGAGCTGCACATATCTCTTTCTCAGGGCACACTCAGATGAGACTAGCTACGAGTAAAACCAACCCTCAAGTTTCCCCGAGGTGGCCCCGCAGGCAGCTCAGTTCAGACCAACACTCAGAGGAGCACTGGCCCGGGGGGGTTAGAATAAAGATGACCCTTGAGTCTGCAGAACCCAAGGGAAGGTGGTAGGTTGTTAATGCAAATGGTAAAACCAATGTTGGGCATTGCTGGAGGAGCTTTACTTAAGGCGAACTGTCAAGGGGTTCCCATTATAGCCCAACCGCGTAAGGAACGCAAAATCCGGGAACATAACACCGATATGACGGAAACTAGGGCGGCAAGAGTGGAACAAAACACCAGGCCTAAGGCCAAGCCTTCCACCCTTTACCAAGTATATAGATGCATTAATTAAATAAGATATATTGTGATATCCCAACAAGTAAACATGTTCCAACCAGGAACAACATCTCCATGTTCCAACAAGGAACAAACTTATATCTTCACCTACAACTAACAACGCTATAAGAGGGGCTGAGCAAAGCGGTAACATAGCCAATCAATGGTTTGCTAGGACATGGTGGGTTAGAGGTTTGACATGGCAATTTGGGAGGCTGACAAGTAAATGGTAGGCATCGTAGCATTGGCATAGCAAAAGAGCGAGCAAACTAGCATAGCAAAGATAGTAGTGATTTCGAGGGTATGATCATCTTGCCTGAGATCCCGCAAGGAAGAAGAACGAGTCCAAGAAGAAGACAAACGCACGTAGGCGCACGAATCCTCACAACTCCGGAACGAAACAGAAGCTAACGAGAGAAGCAAACCGGAAAGAAACAAACAACATGGTAAACACACAAGCATAAACATGTCATGATGCACAAACAAGTATGATGCATGTCCGGTTTAAAGAGGCATGGCATGGCAAAGTGCAACAAATAATACTACAAATTAAGTGGAGCTCAATATGCAACGAGTTGAATATTGACGAAACACCACATCAATTATTTAGTTCTCTCTCGGTTATGAACACAACAATATTAAATGTTAATTAACATGGCAAGAGGTGAAACATAATTAAACTACCTATCTAGGCAAGTTTAAGTGAGGCCGGAAACACAAACAACCATTCCGGAAATCCCCATATGTTATTTAGCAATTTAACGCAAGCAACAGTTTTAAACATTTTAATGTTGTTATCATGATGCGGATGACATAAACAAGTTATATGCATTTTTTATAAAAATGATGACATAAGCATGTTATGAAGCATTTGTCGTCCTGGCGAAAATGAAAAAGGGTGCCACGGCAACGACAACAGAAATGGTGCCACGGCAACATTCCGGTTCCGATAACTAGATTGAGATGTCGGTGCAAAAGAAAGTGAGCGTGAGCGAGTCATGCAAGATGGTGGGGTGCTCCCGGTTACCGGGTTCCCACGGGTCGACGGCATGGCAAACGAGGAGGAACATGCACGAAACAAACAGGCACGGTGCAAACATACGGTTCATCTCATACAACATGCATTCGTTCACGGGCATCGTCTCGGCGTTATACCTTCGAAGCGTGCATTTTCGGAGCGGTTCGGGTTCGACGAAGGAAGTAGTCGTTCATGGGTCATCGTGGGACGTAGTTGTTCACGTGGCGACAGTAGTGGAAGTAGTGGTACACGGCGGCGGTGGTAGTTGTTCAAGGTCTTGGCGGGTCATCATGTAGCCGAACTTGGCGCATGCACTGTAGTCGAACACGGGTCAAATAGAGGCATTGACAAATTTGGAGAGGAGCCTGCCGAACAGAGCCGCTCGCGAGGATAGCGACTGGAAGAAGGGGCGACTTCGGCCTTGACGTGAAGCAGGGAGGCGGAGCTCCTGCCGGGTCGATGGTGACGAGCAGGCAAAGGGGCTGCTGTGACTACAGGGGCGACGGGAGCCGGCGGGGACGCGGGGTCGCAAGGGAGGCGGGCGACGGAGCAAGGTGGTGGTGGTGGTGGACGCGGGCCATCTCGATCCGGCTGGATCTAACAGCTCGGGTCAGGAACGAGGCCGGAGATGCGAGGACGGGCAGGTCGGCGATGAGAGGCGAGCGACGCGGTCTTCTGCTGGGCGTGGAGGACGGCGCTCAGGGAGATGGGGATCGGGCGTGGCGTCGGCGAGATGGTGCAACAGTTGTTGCTGCTGCCGGTGGCGAGGTCGAGGCGGTTTGGTGGCGACGAGGAGAAGCAGGAGGAGAGGCACGGGAGGAGGTGATGCGGGTCGTGGCCTAATGCTGCAGAGGGAGGCACGCAGGAGGCTGAGAGGGGCGAGGCGGTGGTGCGGTGGAGAGGCGACACGAGAAGAGGAGGGGGATCGAGGGCTGCGCGTGGGTGGCGGCGAAGGGGTCGAGGAGAGGATGGGGATCGAGCGCTGGGGGTCAGGGAGAGAGCGTGGTCGGGCTAGGGTTAGGTAGGGGCGCGGCTGGGCCTTGGGCCGGCTTAGGTGGAGAAAGAAGTGGCCAGAGGCCTGGCTGGGCTCTCTGTCTCCCTCATATTCTTTAGCAGAAAAGAATTAGAGAGAAGAAAAGAAGAGAGGGTTAGGGAAAGAATTTGGACATGGGGATTATTTTCCTGGACCCACAAGAATGTGCTTGTTCCGAGAAAATAGAAAAGGCCATGGTTGAAAGATGCAAATTCAAACTCATTTGAATTAAATTCAAATGATTTGAATAGGAAATGAGGGTTGGGAAGGTCCAAAAATGTTCGGATTTTTGGTGGAGCTCCGGAATATGATGAAAGAATATATGGCAAGGTTGGAGACCAAGAATTAAGATAACAAAGGCATGGGGAATTATTTTGCAAGTGTGTCAAAGGTAATTCCACATCAATGGAATATTTTATAATAGCCCCCTAATATTGGGAGGATATGTTATAAAGAGAAGTCACCCTTCCCTCGATTTAAAAGGATCAAAGATCCACACAATTTATTTAGTTGAGTTGCAAAAGATTTATGAGATGATGGCATGATGACATGATGCAATGCAAAAATAAAAAGGGCAGGCACAAATGAAACACACGGCGAAACCCGGAATATATGGAAGTCTTCTCGAGCATCGGTCTCGGGGCGTTACAGAAAGGAAGGGAAGGATCGTGAAGAATGAAGAAGTGGAGCACCTGGACACTCCGGGTGCCCGACCACTTTGGGCCCGGGTGCCCGGCCTCAACCTGGGCGCGACCCCTGCCAGCCCGGGTGCCCGGCCTCAACCTGGGCGCGACCCCTGCCAGCCCGGGTGCCCGGCCTCAACCTGGGCGCGGCCCCTGCCAGCCCCGGGTGCCCGGCCATATGGGCCCGGGTGCCCGCCCCCCCCCCCTGGGCGCTGCCCCAGCCCGGCCCCGGGTGCCCGGCCCTCTCGCCCGGTGCCGCCTACCACCTCCCTTGGGTGCCCGGGCCATCACCCCCGGGTGCCCGGCCTCTCCCCAGCGCCAAGGGTGCGGCCCCCTGGTTGGTCCGGGTGCCCGGGCCCGCCCTCGGTGCCTCCCTCTGACCGGATCGGGTGCCCGGTCCCTCGCACTCCGGGTGCCCGGACCCCTCCGAGGCCTGCGTGCCTTTTGGGCTTTTTGCCCTTGTATTCCCCCTCCTCTCTTATTTAGTCCCTAAACTATATAAGGGCATCTCCTAGCTCATTTAGAGGATAGCAAAGTATATGATAGACATTTGTGAGCTTTGATGAGATTTGGGATGACCTCCTCTTGGAGTGACCAAACATCAAGACCTCCTCCTTGGGGAAGGATCCCCATCATAGGATCATCAAGCCCTCATCTCCTTCATAGGATTTGGGATGAACTCTACCATGTATCTTGTTTCCCTTTGATTGCTCATGTACCTTGTGGATCTTGTGTGTTTGTTAGTCTAGTGGATGTGTGATTTGGACTTGTTCTTGAGTGTTCCTCTTGTTTTCCCTCTTGTGTTCATCTTGTTCTTGGGGATTCCCCCTCCAATTCGTGAAAGATCTTCACTTAGGGTTCCACCCTACAACATCTTGGTATCATGAGCCATGGTTTCTCACGAAATTGGAGCCCCCCATCTTGTTCTCTAGCCTAATTTTGTTGTGTTCTTCCCCAATTTTGAAAATTCCCCACCAAAAATAGCCCCAATTTTTTTTTGTGATTTGTTGGTTTGATGAGATTTTGTTGGATTTGATCCATGGGTTTGCTTGGTTTCAAGTGGATCTAGCATTCCCCCCATCCATCTCCACCTTTCCCTCCACGAAATCCACAAATTTCTTCCATTTATCCATGAATTTCCGCCCAAACCCGACGCCCCCGGGCACCCGGACCTCAAACCCCGGGCACCCGGACCCCCCTCCCCCCCGCCCACCCCCGCTGACCCCCCCCCCGGGTGCCCGCACTCCAAGCCCCGGGCACCTGCACTGCCGGGCTGTTTTCCCCTAACCGCCCCGGGTGCCCGCACCCCCAAACCCCGGGCACCCGCACCCCCCCCCCCGAATCAGCCCAACTCCATCACCGTTTCGGCGATAACTTTCACCTCCGGAGTCCGATTTTGATGTTATTTAGCTCGTTGAGTATCTATTGACATCCCCCATCCATCTAGATAGGTTCCAACATCATTTGACTCCATCAAAATTTTGGCATTTTGGCATCTTTGCATAGGCCATCCACCATATCATTCGCAAAACCACCATCGCTTTCTGCCACCGAACCCATTTTTTTATCCATATCGCATTTGTGGTTGCTTGAGTGGTGACTTGAGTCTCCTAAGGTGTTTTGGGTACTTAGGGACGGTCGCTTAGTCATCAACCACCACCACCACCACTTCCACGTTGCTAACTCCGGAACAACCATAGCTTTCCGCTACCACCATTTGACATTTTTCTTGAGATTTTGAGTTCGCGGTTTTTTTTACCGTTTCCTAAGGTGTTTCGGCTACTTAGGGACGGGTCTACATCATCTAGGTATCTACATCAAGAACACCGCCACTCATCATCACCGCGAGGTCGTCATCGACATCGACCACTTCACCAATTTGACACCCTAACCGTAAGCAAGAACGGTACACTCTATATCATCTTGGTATTGTGGTATCCTATCATTGTACATTCTTGCCATTACATTGTTAACCCCTTAGCCCATTTTGCGTCACTTGCCTATCGAGACTAGCCATTTGAGTATTGCGGCAATGTTACTTGTGCACATTAGTGATCCCTACCTTCCATTGCATACATACCATATCATATTGGTATCATCTTGGTATCATCATATCATCCCTTGTGTCACAAGATTGTTCCCGCATATACAAAATTTCTATCTTGGTTTGTGCATTTCGCATAAGTGTCCATATCAAAAAAAAACTTTTAAGCAAAGAGCTCGTGAGCAAGAGCCATAGCATCATACCCCATTGCACATAAGATTGTCATATCCTATCATCTTGGATCATCTTGAGAAGAACACCGGGAACATCATACACATAGCATACTTGGGATCGAAAGCTCATACATTTGCATCTTATAGGTTGTGCACAAGTGTCGTATCCGCCTATTGAGCAATCTTGCTAGCGTCTCTCTTGAGTTGTGCAATATGAGCGTTTTCCGTGGATTCCACATTTTGTGCTCATTTCTTGGTTGCACGACCCCATTTATCTATCCGTGTGTGTGTTTCCATGTGCCACCCATTGCTATTGGTCTACTTGTTTCACTTGTGAATTTGTGAATCTTTTCCAACATTATTGAATCTTGCTAACATTATGCATCAAATTTTTGTGCCTCTATCCTCACCGAGCTCCACCATAAGCTTTACCTGATAGGTGTGAGTGAACAAGTCCGGTACCAATTCCACTATTCTTTCATCTCACATTGAGTGAAACAGGATACATCCTCAACTTTGGGAAAAGGTAACTTGGTATTGTTTATCTCATTTCCTACTCACCTCTACTCGAGTCTTGTGATGGATAGGCAAGGCATTTCATCTCCGGTCTTCCACGACAACGACAATGCGAACAACTACATCACCAAAACGTCCATCTTCGGACTACAACGAGCAATGCAAGGCATTGAGCGACTCGCCATCGACATTCGCCAAAACGACGCAAGGATAAGGGACTACCTCGACACCAAGTTGGCCGAACAAAGGGATCAAGTACGAGACATGATGGCCAACTACAAGTCTTCTTCCCCTTCGTCATCTTCAAGGCAGTGACGCTCAAGTGGCCAATCTATAGAACTTCATCGAGCTCATGAACTACACCACCATCAAGATGAAGCTGCTCGGGATGCGTACACCTACAAGTCCCAAAAAGGTCGACATCAAGCTACGGCCAAACATCATGAGCACAAGAGAAGACCGCGAGACAAGCACCACCAAGATGGAGCTACGACTACCACCACCACTTTGGCATCTTCGCCAAGTGTTCTCAAGGCATCTTCGCCTTTGGATGTTGTGCCATCTTCGGCCTTCATCCACGACGAGAGCGATGATGTGCCATCTTCGGCCTTCATCCACGGTGACGACGATGAGATGGTTGAGCATGGGATTTTCCCTTCGACCACGACGACGTATGATGACTTGAGTGACTTGTGCCACCATATTGAGAGTGAGAGTGACTTCACCACTAGCCCCATATATGATGAGCTGCCACAATTCCCATGTGAGGAGAGTTACCACCACCACCACTTGAGTGATTTGAGTGACTCCACCATATGTGACATTGAGTGCACCTACCTTGAGGGAGTGAGTGAGCCACCACCACATAGAGAGAGTGAGGAAGTTGATAGGGCACGTGAGGCCATTTCGACTTCTAACAACTTAACCTCTACCTCTATTGTGTCTTCTCATTTGGTGCTAGGTCCCATTTATGATGACGCGCCAATCCTCGACGACTTCGTCCTTCCTAGGGACAAGACGATGGCCATGGTGGAATATGATGCACCCCCCACATGGTTCCATCAAGATGAAGATGATGACCACCATTTGCTCTTTGCCACCTCACCTACACCGCTTGAGTGGAATGAACAAGGTAACATAGGTGAAGGTGATGCTCTAGTCCCACTAGTGGACATCCTTGGTATTGATTGCTTGCATGATGTTGATCCACCTATTACCATGCTTCATGCTAGTGTGAATTCCCCATGTGATTATTTACCCATTTATGATGAGTTTGATGATTGCGATGAGGAGTCTATTAGTTATGATGCCATGTTACATAGGATTTCTTGTGATAATTCTCTCGGTCACATCATGTTTGACAATTCGCTTGACTTGTCATATGCTATGCATGAGATCAACAATATGTCATATTTGCAATCTCATCGTAGTGACTATGCATATCCCACTAAAATTAACCCAATTTGCACATATGGCATAGATGACAAGCCCATGGTTATTGGCATTTGTTTTTCTTGTGATGATATGGATATGCTCCCTTTGCACCATTTATCTTATATGCCATGCCATGACCACCTAGCTTCCGATATGCATTGTTTTGGATGTTCTCCATTTTCTCCACATGATGTTTCCGCTATTGCTCATGAGGAGACCCCCATAGTTTCCTCATACATTTTAGGATATTTTGATCAATCCTATCCTTTGCATGATCCCAATACTGGTGTGCACAATATGCTTCCCATGAATAAACATGCTATTGATGTGCCATATACTTCTATGCTAAATTTGCATCCCCATTGTGTCATACACAATAACTATTCTTTCATGATGGATGACATGTTCTTATACCATGCATCAAATTTCTTTGAGCGATGCTTATCTTGTGCTAACTCACATGTGCACATACACATCATGATGGATGATGTGTAAATTTACCACACGCACAATTTCTTTGGTTTGTGTTTCTTTTGTGTAGGTACCCATGAATACTTGTCAACCTCGCAATCCCATGAGTTGACAAAACGAGCTCTCGAGAGAAACAATGACTTGGGATCACATGGATTGCCTTTCCCACCGCTCTCTTCGCGCATTTCTTCTACATGGCTCTCTCATGGTTACGGGTTATTGTCCATTACATCTTATATGTCCATCTTGACATGTTCACTTTGCATGATATGCTCATTCCTATGGATTTGCCATGCATTTGTGACCCATGCTTTGCATTACACGTGATGATTGATTCTACTACTTGTATGTGTATTTGCAAGCTTGGTGGAGATATTGCTTGTTATTGCCATGTTTGCTATGTGCTCCATTCCTATGATGATATCTTGCTTTGCAATCGTACTTGTGATATGCCATGTGCATTTCCTATGCCTACTCTTTTATCACATGACATGATTGCCATGATTTCCTCTAGTGTGTTGCATCTTCGCTCCACTAGTTTGCACGACTTGATTTTTATGCTTTATCATGTTGCATCCACTTCTTGGATTACTTGCTCCTATCACATGTTTGGTTGCAACAATGTCATTCCTTCACATATGTCATGTCTCATTGATTGCTACATGCTTTCCTTGATTGCCTCACACATGATGAACAATTTCTCTTTCTATTGTGTTGAGTGCCACACTATATTCACCACACCATATGCACATTATGCTTGGATTGTCTTGCACTTGCATGTGTTTAGACATATCATCTCCTTTGGTGTTGTGAATGATTCTTATGCTTACCATCGACCATTTGTTGAGTGCTTTATGCATGTTTACTATGATCTTGAGGTAGATGCTTATTCTCTGGACACACATATTTGCATCGCTACCTCCCATTTACATGCTCGTTTCCATGATGTCCTTGATTTTGCTCAATTTACTTACTTACATGCCATGCCACACTCCCTTGTCACACCATATGCTATGCTTGATGACAACACTTGTTGGGTGAATCACCTCTTGAATGCTTGGTTTTGCTTTAATGCCAACCACATTTGTTTTTCCAGGTGCTTGTTATCTTTGCTCCTTTTGAAGGAATTACAAGACGGTGCGACATTGGAGAGTGACCATTTCGAGCTTCAACATGATACGTGCTTGGTGGTTGTCCACTTCTACACGGCGACGCCATCTCTTTCCCATGGTGATGAAGATCACGATCCGTGGACGGATCTCTCCCAAGGGGGGGAGATGATGCGGAGCATCCCTCGACCATCACCATGCATGTAACTCCACCACCGCAAGCACGGAGAGGACCTAGGACAAGAGCACACGCACGTGCCATCGAAACCGAGGTTAACTCTTTCCACTTCGAGTTTCATTAGGATTCACTCGTGAATTGGGTTCTACCTCAATCGGAAGCGTTATACACTCTTAGGTATCAAGAAGAGGACCGTGAAGAGGCAAGGACAGAGGTACAAGAGACACCGGAGAAGGAAAGGAAGGGAATGATCGTGAAGAATGAAGAAGTGGAGCACCTGGACACTCCGGGTGCCCGGCCACTTTGGGCCCGGGTGCCCGGCCTCAACCTGGGCGCGGCCCCTGCCAGCCCCGGGTGCCCGGCCATATGGGCCCGGGTGCCCGGCCCTCCTGGGCGCTGCCCCAGCCCGGCCCCGGGTGCCCGGCCATGGAGCCCCGGGTACCATGCCCTCTCGCCCGGTGCCGCCTGCCACCTCCCCCGGGTGCCCGCGCCACCACCCCCGGGTGCCCGGCCTCTCCCCAGCGCCAAGGGCGTGGCCCCCTGGTTGGCCCGGGTGCCCGACCCCTCGCACCTCGGGTGCCCGGGCCCGCCCCCGGTACCTCCCTCTGACCGGACCGGGTGCCCGGTCCCTCGCACTCCGGGTGCCCAGACCCCTCTGAGGCCTACGTGCCTTTTGGGCTTTTTGCCCTTGTATCCCCCCTCCTCTCTTATTTCATCCCTAAACTATATAAGGGCATCTCCTAGCTCATTTAGAGGATAGCAAAGTATATGATAGACATTTGTGAGCTTTGCTCCATGGATCCACTCCACTAGGAGATCAAGACCTCCTCTTGGAGTGACCAAACATCAAGACCTCCTCCTTGGGGAAGGATCCCCATCATAGGATCATTAAGCCCTCATCTCCTTCATAGGATTTGGGATGAACTCTACCATGTATCTTGTTTCCCTTTGATTGTTCATGTACCTTATGGATCTTGTGTGTTTGTTAGTTTAGTGGATGTGTGATTTGGACTTGTTCTTGAGTGTTCCTCTTGTTTTCCCTCTTGTGTTCATCTTGTTCTTGGCGATTCCCCCTCCAATTCGTGAAAGATCTTCACTTAGGGTTCCACCCTACAACACAGTCCCTACTCCTCATGTTGACATCAATTGATGGGCATCTCCATAGCCCATTGATTATCCTCGTCAATGTGAGACTCTCATTTTTTGTCTTCTCCACACAATCCCTATCATCATATTCTATTCCACCTATAGTGCTATATCCATGGCTCACACTCATGTATCGCGTGAAAGTTGAAAAAGTTTGAGATTATTTAAGTACGAAACAATTGCTTGGTTTGTCATCGGGGGTGTAGAATTTGGGAACATTCTTGTGTGACGAAAATGAAGCATAGCCTAACTATATGATTTTGTAGGGATGAACTTTCTTTTGCCATGTTATTTTGAGAAGACATGATTGCTTTTATTAGTATGCTTGAAGTATTACTATTTCTTTTGTCAATATGAACTTTTATTTTGAAGCATTTGGATCTGAACATTCATGCCACAATAAAGAAAATTATATTGAGAATTATGCTAGGTAGCATTCCACATCAAAAATTCTATTTTTATCATTTACCTACTTGAGGACGAACAGGAATTAAGCTTGGGGATGCTTGATACGTCTCCAACGTATCTATAATTTTTGATTGTTCCATGCTATTATATTACCCCTTTTGGATGTTTATGGGCTTTATTTTACACATTTATATCATTTTTGGGACTAACCTACTAACCGGAGGCCCAGCCCGTATTGCTGTTTTTTTGGCCTATTTTAGTATTCCGAAGAAAAGGAATATCAAATGGAGTCCAAACGGAATGAAACCTTCGGGAGCGTGATTTTTGGAACGAACGTGATCCAGAGGACTTGGAGTGCAAGCCAAGAAGCAGCCGAGGCGGCCACGAGGATGGAGGGCGCGCCCACCCCTACAGGGCGCGCCCCCCTGTCTCGTGGGCCCCTCGGGCGGCCACCGACCTACTTCTTCCTCCTATATATACCCACGTACCCCGAAAACATCCAGGGAGCCAACGAAAAACAATTTCCACCGCCGTAACCTTCTGTATCCGTGAGATCCCATCTTGGAGCCTTCGCAGGCGCTCCGCCGGAGGGGGAACTGACCATGGAGGGCTTCTACATCAACACCATAGCCCCTCCAATGAGTTGTGAGTAGTTTACCACAGACCTTTGGGTCCATAGTTATTAGTTAGATGGCTTCTTCTCTCTTTTTGGATCTCAATACCACGTTCTCCCCTCTCTTGTGGAGATCTATTCGATGTAACTCTTTTTGTGGTGTGTTTGTCGAGATCCGATGAATTGTGGGTTTATGATCAAGTTTATCTATGAGAAATATTTGAATCTCCTCTGAATTCTTTTATGTATGATTGAGTTATCTTTGCAAGTCTCTTCGAATTATCAGTTTGGTTTGGCCTACTAGATTGATCTTTCTTGCCATGGGAGAAGTGCTTAGCTTTGGGTTCAATCTTGCGGTGTCCTTACCCAGTGACAATAGGGGTTGCAAGGCACGTATTGTATTGTTGCCATTGAGGATAAAAAGATGGGGTTTATACCATATTGCATGAGTTTATCCCTCTACATCATGTCATCTTTCTTAATGCGTTACTCTGTTCTTATGAACTTAATACTCTAGATGCATGCTGGATAGCGGTCGATGTGTGGAGTAATAGTAGTAGATGCAGGCAGGAGTCGGTCTACTTGTCACGGACGTGATGCCTATATACATGATCATGCCTAGATAATCTCATAATTATTCGCTTTTCTATCAATTGCTCGACAGTAATTTGTTCACCCATCGTAATACTTATGTTATCTTGAGAGAAGCCACTAGTGAAACCTATGGCCCCCGGGTCTATCTTTTATCATATAAGCTTTCAATCTACTTTTATTTGCATCTTTACTTTTTCAATCTATATTATAAAATACCAAAAATATATTTATCTTATCATACTATCTCTATCAGATCTCACTTTCGCAAGTGGTCGTGAAGGGATTGACAACCCCTTTATTGCGTTGGTTGCGAGTTCTTTGTTTGTTTGTGTAGGTGCGTGGGACTTTTGAGAAGCCTCCTACTAGATTGATACCTCGGTTCTCAAAAACTGAGGGAAATACCTACGCTACTATTGCTGCATCACCCTTTCCTCTTCAAGAAAAACCAACGCAAGCTCAAGACGTAGCAGGGAGTAATATGCTACGTGCATATTACAAGCCTATAGAATGTGTACATTTGAGATATTGTCACCTAGAATTGATATTGTAAATTATCTTGTTCCTAGGTGGCATGTTAGCTCTACAAGTTGCAATTTTCTTGTGTGTGGTGTGAAGATTATGTTGGATATCCTTGCTATCTACCACCGGGAATTATTTCCATTTACTTCTTGTCTTTTGACAATTGGTACTCACTTGTGTGGTGGAATTTATTGATCATCTTTACACTGGCTTTTGCTTTATTTGCATTTTCTCTTGCCAAGGAATGTATCAACTCCCTTTGTCTACCATACCACTTATGGATCTTTTTAATTTCTTGATCTTGTCTAGTGATTTCTAGATATAGTGAAAGTGGTGATCCCACCTTGTGCATTTTGTATTCAAATGCAAATTCTCTATAATGCACTAGTCTTGGGGGAGCTATCCTATTTTCTACAAAACACTCATCTTGCGATCCTTATCAAGTGTGTGTTGAAGGAAGGCAAGCGGTTTTCTTTTTGGTACTTTGTGCCATCATGAAACTTTGTAGAGAGCTTGGTTTGTTTGGAACCATCCTCTCTTTTGGGAGTTCGATATCTTTTATTTAGTGTGTATTAATGGATATCTCATTCCTCGATGTATCTGTTATGGATATCCTCCAAGTGTTGATTTATTCATTTGGTATCTTTTCTTCACTTGGTATTTCTTTGTCAATTGGTTTCTGTTCTTAAAAGTATTGAGCATGTATATTAACTTCATGTAGTCTCTTTGGCATGCTTTCTTTCTTTGACCCAATATATAGGGGAAACTCCACCAAGTCTCAAATTGGATGAGATGTGCATGAAATTCATTTTCATATCTATATGCACATATTTATGTGGAGTTTGTCCTATGTATTGTTGGTTCTCTAACTCTTTGGTCCCAATGAAGTTGGGTACCATTTTGTTTGTGTTGTTGTTTGTCACGCCCAATATGCGACCCTATCCAAAAGGAACTCGAAGGTCCCACTAAGGATAGACCCGCATATTGAAACGCTTTTGCAAGGTGGATATCATTACATCAACATTACATAATAGATGGGGATACAATACAAGAGGCATACAATGTCACATGAATACAATACCATCATATACAAGATCAACATCCGACTACGGATGAAACATAAACAGAAACTCAAACAATATCCACCCTGCTAGCCCAGGCTGCCGACCTGGAACCTATCCCCTGATCGAAGAAGCAGAAGAAGAACTCAACGCAAGCAAGCATCGCTCTCGCGTCATGATCATCGCAACCTGTACTTGCAATTGTTGTTGTAGTAATCTGTGAGCCACGAGGACTCAGCAATCCCATTACCATGGGTATCAAGACTAGCAAAGCTTAATGGGAAAGGAAGGGGTAAAGTGGTGAGGTTGCAGCAGCGACTAAGCATGATATGGTGGCTAACATACGCAAATGAGAGCGAGAAGAGAAACAAAGGAATGGTTGTGAAGCTAGTAATGATCAAGAGGTGATCCTGAACACCTACTTACGTCAAACATAACCCAGAAACCGTGTTCACTTCCCGGACTCCGCCGAGAAGAGACCATCACGGCTACACACTCGGTTGATGCGTTTTAATTCGGATCAGGTGTCAAGTTATCTACAACCGGATATTAACAAATTCCCATCTACCACATAACCGTGGGCACAGCTCTCGAAAGTTTATACCCTGCAGGGGTGTCCCAACTTAGCCCATGACAAGCTCTTGCGATCAATGAAGGAATATACCTTCTCCCAGGAAGACCCGATCAGTCTCGGAATCCCGGTTTACAAGACATTTCGACAATGGTAAAACAAGACCAGCAAAGCCGCCCGATGCGCCGACAATCCCGATAGGAGCTGCACATATCTCGTTCTCAGGGCAACACCGGATAAGTCAAGCTACGAGTAAAACCAGACTTCGAGTTTCCCCGAGGTGGCCCCGCAGGCTGCTCAGTTCGGACCAACACTTAGACAAGCACTGGCCCGGGGGGGCTAAAATAAAGATGACCCTCGAGAGAGCGACTCCCAAGGGAAAAAATAGGTGGTGGTGAGGCAAATGGTAAAACCAAGGTTGGGCCTTGCTGGACAAGTTTTATTCAAAGCGAACTGTCAGGGGGGTCCCATAAATAACCCGACCGCGTTAGGAACGCAAAATCCGGGAACATAACACCGGTATGACGGAAACTAGGGCGGCAAGAGTGGAACAAAACACCAGGCATAAGGCCGAGCCTTCCACCCTTTACCAAAAATATAGATGCATTAATAATATAAGAGATATTGTGATATCCCAACATAAATCCTGTCCACCATGGAGAAATCTTCAACTTCACCTGCAATTAGCAACGCTATAAGAGGGGCTGAGCAAAGTGGTAACATAGCCAAACAACGGTTTGCATAGGAAAGGTGTCAAAGGTTAGAGGTTCATGGCAATTTGGGAGGCTTGAAGAGCAAAAGATAGGTAACGCAACATAGCGATAGAACGAAGCAACTAGCATAACAATGATAGTAGTGAGATCCAGGGTAGCGGTCATCTTGCCTGAAATCCCGCAAGGAAGAAGAACAAGTCCATGAAGGAGATGAAGCCACGAAGACGAACCAAGCGTAGACGAACGAATCCTCACGATCGCAACGAAACGGGAACTATCGAGAAGAAGCACACAACATGGTAAACACACCACACATGAACAAGACATGATGCACAACAAGCATGATGCATGACCAAGCTACATGAAGCTACTCATGGCAAGAGATGATGCAAACAAGAACAACACATCAAGGCAAGTTTAAATGAGGCCGGGAACAACATATAACAATTCCGGTAAGTCCCCATATGCAAATTTCGAAATTGGTCCAGAACTGAATAAACCTTATGTTTAAGTTGTTAAACAGCAAGTTAAGATGCACCAAGATGATCTACATGAAATTCTAGTCAAGTTACATATAAAGTTCATTTAATTCGGAGCTACGGCCTAGAAGATATGAGCAAAACAAGTCAAACATGGTATTGATGCAAAATGCAAACAAACATCAAGCAAACACACCAAAACAAGGATGCAACAAGATAATATGAAACTATATGCAAAATCAAGCAAGTTTCATATAGAGCAGACTCAAAACGGAGCAACGGTTCAACACATGCACACTATACAAGTCATAACAATCTGTCCAAAACAGCAACTAGGCATCTTACAAGCATCAAAACAACATGCTACAGCACCCCAACATAATAACAAAAGGCATGGGCATTAAGTATAGGTAAAGCATAACAAAACATGAACACTGAGCTATCTCCAGAAATCACTAGAACATGCTCCAAAACACATGGTAAGATGGCAAATAATAACAGTTTCAGACTTATCAGGAAATAACATCAGGTTGCAATGTTTAGAGCTATCAAACAACATGTTACAGAAAGCTATCATGGCAAACAAAGGCATGGCATAAATCTTCTAATTGCATAGAACAACAGTCCCTTACTGACCATAAGCCAAAAAGGATCAGAAGATATGATGGCGCCCATGTAAACATGGCAAGTTATATTACAGATTCATACATGGCAGGAACAACAATAAGTAGGCATGTTGGTGAGCTTGAACCACTCACCACAGAGCAATACATGGCATGGCAAGGCAACCAACAGTAAGAAGACATGCTTGTGAAGCTAAGCATGGCAAGAACAAGGTCATAGGATGCATGGAACACTAGCAAAACACATGGGAACAAGTGAACTTAATGTTAACGGGCTGACAACAACATCATTTAGCAAATTTTGGAGCAAGATTACAACATATTCCAGCAGGCTATAATTGAAACCAAGGGCATGAATAGATAGAGAATGACATGTAGATCAAAACATGTTTATAGAACATCTCCAGATTATGCCCACAATGACTAGTAGAAGCATGTTAACATAGCAACAAAATATAATAGAATCCGTCAGGAAAACAGCAATAGCAACTACCCTACTTCGCAAGCTCGATTCACTCACCACAAGTCATTGCATGACAATATAAGCATAGCATCATCAAGAAGGAATGTTTGTGAAACAAACCAAGTCAAGAACAAGTCCATAGCATGCAAGGATCAAATATAGCAACCTTGGCCAAATTGAATAACATGTAAACAATCTGCCAGGAAACATTTTGAAGCAAAAGTAGAGCACGAAAATGACATGCTAGACTACTCCATAATTTCAAACAAGGGCATGAATGGATAGACAATAACCATATGTTCAAACACCCTTACTGAAGTATCTCAAAATATGCATGGATCTCTTTGTAGCATCAAGTTTACATAGCATCAAAATAACAGCAGAACAAGGACTAAAATCAGCAATATCACGAAGCCTAGTTTGCATGCTTGTGGTAGTCACCACATTGATCACAAAAATACATGGCATACACCCCTGGAAAGATGACATGGCATAGATCAAAACACATGAAGACATCAACCTCATAGGATGCACACATCAATCATGGCAAAAATGACAAATGAGCAAGTTATAACAGTTTCAGCAGATTAACATCAACATGCACTCTTCCAACAGCATTTCGGGCATCAAGATGAGCTTAAATGAAAATGATGCAATGGAATGAAATGAAGTACTCGTCGGGACGAACAAATTGACATATTACACGCACGAAACGAAGCTACGGATGCAGAGATGCAGCATGATGAACATGGCATGATTATGCGTAGATCTGGGGACTTAGAAAATTTTACCCCTCCGAGAGAAATCAACGGGACGGCGGGATCCAGGACGGGCGCGGCCGTGTTTGGTTCGGGGATCGGGTGGATCTCATCCACCCTGACCCGATCCGGCGGGGAGGCGGCTCCGGCGAGCTCGGTCGCCGGCGACGGAGGAGATCCGGCGGCAGGGAAGGCCGGGCGGCGCAGGGATGGAGGAGGAGGACGCGGCGCGGGGGGCGGCTCGGCCCGGCGTAGAGCGGCGGCGCGGCGCCGGCTCGGGCCACGGGCGGCGGCAGGAGCGGCGCGCGGCGGGTGCCGGCGGCGGCGGACCGCACCGGCGGCGCGGGGCACGGGAGCGGGGCCGGCCGGGCGCGGCGGCTCTCGCCGGGCGGGGCAGCGCCCGCGGGCGGCGGCCGGTGAAGGGAGGCGCCGTAGCGCGGCGGAGGTCGCCGGCGGGGCTGCCGGAGTTGGCGGCGCCGGCGAGGGGAGACGGCGAACGGGGCGGCCAGAGGCGAACGAGCCGGGCGGCGCGGCCGGATGGGCCCGGGCGGGTCCGACGCGGGCCGCGCGGGCCGCGGCGGACGGGGGCTCCGGCGGGACACGTGGCGGACGCCGGTTGGATGCGGGGCGGGCGGACATGTCCGGCTGTCGGTGGGGGAATTGTCCGGTGGCGCGAGGGGAAGAAGACTAGGGTTTGCACCGGGATTTCGGGGAGGAAGACATATTTATAGGTAGAGGGAGCTAGGAGAGTCCAAATGAGGAGCGGTTTTCGGCCACGCGATCATGATCGAACGACCGAGAGCATGGAGGGGAGTTAGATGGGTTTTGGGCCACTTTGGAAGGGGTGTTGGGCTGCAACTCAAAGAGGGCTTTGCGGTTACCTCGTTAACCGTTGGAGTACCAAACGACCTCCAAATGGCACGAAACTTGACAGGCGGTCTACCGGTGCTATACCGAGGCCGCTTGGCAAACCTCGGGCCATTCCGAGAAAGTTTAACACCCACTCACAACAGGAGACAAAAGGGGGACGCCGGGGGACATAGGAGTGCCGGATTGCAAAACGGACAACGGGGAAAATGTTCGGATGCATGAGATGAACACGTATGCCAAATGAGATGCACATGATGGCATGATAAAATGCAGATGATGACATGGCAAAATGCAACACGCAAGCAAATGACATGGCAACGACGGCGAATAACTGGCGGACACCTGGCGCATCGAACCCGGGGCGTTACATTGTTTTAGGAGCAATTGGAGATACATTCGATGCTCGGCTCACTCACAAGGAAGGTGGTGTCACCATGAGCTTATTAGAGTCAAGCTAGGATGCTCAATGAACTACTATCTACTACCTTCAATTGATATCTACTACATCCTTCCAATGGTATCTCGGTAATAAGTATCATCATCTACTTCATGCACACATTTCTTGCATAAACCTTGTGTAGGTTGTATCATGGCATGTAATTCATTCTTTCTTGTGATATTTGTTTCCTTTCTCAAAGCATCCCAACAATGATCTCTTGTTGCTAGTTGTGATGTCTTTGATGCTCGTGTGGTTGGAACTCATTTATATACAATAAGACCATATCTAGCCATGTGTTATGCCTTCAAGCAAATATCTTATTGGTATATTTATGACTTCCATGTGTATATCTTATTCCTTCCTTTTTGTAACTATTTCGTGTGTGCATCCTTCTTTGTGGATTGATATCATCATGATCTTCATCTACTTAGAATCTTATACACTTGAGAGAAGTAACATCTGTAGTTGTTATCCTTATTCTTTCACGTCCACCTTTCCTTGGTGGTTATGTGAAAGGATTTATCTTGAGTGCGGATCTTATATTATGTTGCATCTTGATGCACTCTTGTGTGGTGAAGATTATTTTCCTCATGCTTGTCTTTGCGAGGCTTTTGCCATCTTAATTGGTATCCCTCATCTTGATAAGGCTTTCTTTTTCTTTCTTCACCATGGGTTGTCACAAGTGTTGGTTATTCATTTTGCATTTTTAGTATGCTTGTGAACCCATTTGCTTGTTGTGTGTGTGTGTGGGAAGGAGTCTTTTTTGGAAATATGCCCTAGAGGCAATAATAAAATGGTTATTATTATATTTCTTTGTTCATGATAGTTGTCTATTATTCATGCTATAATTGTATTATCCAGAAATCGTAATACATGTGTGAATACATAGACCACAACAAGTCCCTAGTGAGCCTCTAGTTGACTAGCTCGTTGATCAACAGATAGTCATGGTTTCCTGACTATGGACATTGGATGTCATTGATAAGGGGATCACATCATTAGGAGAATGATGTGATGGACAAGACCCAATCCTAAGCATAGCACAAAGATCATGTAGTTCGTTTCGCTAGAGCTTTTCCAAATGTCAAGTATCATTTCCTTAGACCATGAGATTATGCAACTCCCGGATACCGTAGGAGTGCTTTGGGTGTGCCAAACGTCACAATGTAACTGGGTGAATATAAAGGTGCACTATGGGTATCTCCAAAAGTGTCTGTCGGGATGGCACGAATCGAGACTGGGATTTGTCACTCCGTATGACGGAGAGGTATCTCTGGGCCCACTCGGTAATGCATCATCATAATGAGCTCAATGTGACCAAGTGTCTGGTCACGGGATCATGCATTACGGTACGAGTAAAGTGACTTGCCGGTAACGAGATTGAACAAGGTATTAGGATACCGACGATCGAGTCTCGGGCAAGTAACGTACCAATTGACAAAGGGAATTGTATACGGGATTGATTGAATCCTCGACATCGTGGTTCATCCGATGAGATCATCGAGGAGCATGTGGGAGCCAACATGGGTATCCAGATCCCGCTGTTGGTTATTGACCGGAGAGGCGTCTCGGTCATGTCTGCATGTCTCCCGAACCCATAGGGTCTACACACTTAAGGTTCGGTGACGCTAGGGTTGTAGAGATATGAGTATGCAGTAACCCGAAAGTTGTTCGGAGTCCCGGATGAGATCCCGGACGTCACGAGGAGTCCCGGAATGGTCCGGAGGTGAAGAATTATATATAGGAAGTGCAGTTTCGGCCATCGGGAAAGTTTCGGGGTCACCGGTATTGTACCGGCACCACAGGAAGGGGTCCTGGGGGTCCACCGGGTGGGGCCACCTATCCTGGAGGGCCCCACAGGCTGAAGTGGGAGGGGAACCAGCCCCTGGTGGGCTGGTGCGCCCCCCTTGGCCCCCCCTCTGCGCCTAGGGTTGGAAACCCTAGGGGTGGGGGTGCCTCCACTTGCCTTGGGGGGCAAGCCACCCCCTTGGCCACCGCCCCCCTTGGAGATTGCATCTCCTAGGGCCGGCGCCCCCCGCCCTAGGGGCCCTATATAAAGAGGGGGGAGGGAGGGCAGCCGCACCCCAAGTCTCTGGCACCTCCCTCTCCCCTGCAACACCTCTCCCTCTCGCAGAAGCTTGGCGAAGCCCTGCCGTGATCACTGCTGCATCCACCACCACGTTGTCGTGCTGCTGGATCTTCATCAATCTCTCCTTCCCCCTTGCTGGATAAAGAAGGAGGAGATGTCTTCCCAATCGTACGTGTGTTGAACGCGGAGGTGTCGTCCGTTCGATGCTAGGATCTCAGGTGATTTGGATCACGACGAGTACGACTCCCTCAACCTCGTTCTCTTGAACGCTTCCGCACGCGATCTACAAGGGTATGTAGATGCACTCCTCTCTCTCGTTGCTAGATGACTCCATAGATTGATCTTGGTGAAGCGTAGAAATTTTTTATTTTCTGCAACGTTCCCCAACAGTCTTGCACCTTGTATCTCATTTATCCAAGACTATGTTGATGCTTAATGCTCATCCTTATATTAGTATTCTCAAGAGCTTTGCCATGAATCACACACATCTTTTGGTTGAGCCTATTCTTAGTTGCCTCTTTTACATGATTGCTCAACCATTTGTTTGTTGCAAGTGCAAGGCTTTGTTTCATGTATGCTCACTTGCACTTGTTGTAAGTTTCTATTGATTTTGGGGGAGCTATCATCCTATTTTGTGCACTTTGTATTCAAATACAAAAATTCTTATGTGTGCACAAATCATGGGGAGCTTCTCTAGTTTATTTAGAACACTCCTTTGCTCATATCATAATATCCTTTTTTCATGTAGCTCGTAGGATCTTTGGTCTAGTTGGTTCAATTGATATCCGTTGATTGCTTGCTTCAGTTGGTATCTTTTGATTGCTTGATTGCTTGTGTCTCTCTATGCTATGTCCTTGTGGCATATCATTTTTTAGCAATCTTTGTGCATCAATATAGTTTGTGTTCCTCCAAGTATTTACCTTTGGATATGTGTATGGCATTCCACTATCTTGTTGAGAAATACACAATTTATGGAGGAACACGTTTTATATTGGCCTTCAAAGCTTTTCGCCCATTTTGGCAATCGATGCCAACGGGGGAGAAGTTTCAGAGAGTTTTGTGGAGAAGGTTTTCAGAGTTTTCTCCTTGCTTTGGTTTTGTTCCTAAGCATTTGCATCTCATTCTCCTGCATCATTGGTTGTTGCATTGCATGGTGATGCATAATTCCTTATATAAACTCTCTTGAAAGTGATTGTCATCAATTACCAAAATGGGGGAGATTGAAAGGACATGCGGCGCCCCCATGTCTGGTTTTGGTAATTGATGACATTCTCTATGGACTAATGGTTGCATTGAGTTATATTTGAAGGATTTGTCCATAGGCATTTCTTGAAGTACATGTGTTGGTTTCAAGGAGTTTATGTGTTGACCAAGGTGCTATTAAGGAATTATCCAAAGATTGGTCATGTGAGTATTGAGCTTATTGCAAGCATGTCTTGAAAAAGAAGATTGTGTGATCATTCATGTTTACCTTCAAGACATCATCCAAATGAAGAGAGTTGGAAAGAGTCAAGGTTGATCAAGACTAAGTATAGAGAGTGATTCAAGTTGATCATCACACAAAGCGTAGAAGATACACCGAGTGGGATCAAGTGATCTCACGGTTTGGTAAGCATTGTCCATTGCACTTTGTGTACTAACCCATGGTCTTTCTGAGAGTTCTACGTGGGGTTAGGTTTGCTTCCATGGGCTTGCATCAAGAGGAAGACCACATACAACCCATGGAGGATGACATCAAATCAAGGTTGTGTTGTGCAAGTTCAAGTGGAGCATCACAAAGAAATCATGCTTGTAGCTTGCCGTCCATTATGGTATCAATGGACTTGTGAAGATGTGCCAAAGAGTGTCTCACCCATAGTGGAGTATGGGGGAGCAATCAACTAGTCTTCATCGAGCGAACGCAATCAAGAAAGGTCGTCCAACTTGAGGGAGTCAAGATTGTCATCATCTAGCTCAAGTGGACTTCATGCAAGGCAAAGGTTTGCCCTTGATAGGTTTTATATTTTACCGGTATCATGGTGATAGTTTGGAGACCGGGTTATAGGATCGATAGCCCTACTATCAAGGGGGGCTCTCAAGTGAGTAGCTTGATCGTATCGTTCGTCGAGAGCTCAAATCATTGCATCATTGCATCATATTTCTTGATTCTTATTTGTATTTTCTTTTGAGGTTTTATAGCTTGTGGTTATCTTCGTGACAAGCTCTACTACACCAAAAACAGATTTCATATGCTTCTTCTATCGTGTTTTCGGTGTTGGAGGTTTTACCAGTCTTATTCGAGGAAGGGTTCTCACCATTTTCTTATGGGCCTTTTCTAATTTCCTTATTATTGTTATTTCTATCAAGATTATGTTAGGCCTTGTCGCTAGCTTTGCAACAAACTTGGTTTCGTTGAATTCGGAGTCCGTTTGCAGAAGTTGTGGCAGTTTTGGTGTGCTGAAAAGGCTGCAGCGGTACTACCACGGACAGGAGCGGATGTAATTTTTTACTACCGCTCCAGAGCGGTACTACCGCGGCTACTACAGCGGTAGTACCGCTCTGGACCAAAAACTCGTTAGAAGTCCAGCGGTGGTAGGCACGGATTTATTTTTTAGTACCGCTCGCAAGCAGTAGTACCGCTACCCTTTGAGGTAGTATCGCTACCTCTAGCGGTAGTACCATGAGGTCGAGTGGTAGTACCGCTCTGTGCGGGCTGTGAGCATAACGGTTGGATTTTTCCCTACCTATAAAAGGGGGGTCTTCTTCCCCACTGTACCTTATCCTCTGAGCTCGAGTTCTTCCCCCATTGTTGACCTTCTTCGAGCTTGCTAACTCTCAATCCCTCCAATGATTCTTGCAAGTTCTTGAGGGAAAAGAGAGAGGAGATCTAGATCCACGTTTCCACCAATCACTTTCTCCTCTGAGTGAGGGGAACCCCTTGGATCTAGATCTTGGAGTTCTTCGTGTTCTTCTTTCGTTCTTCCTCTCATTTTCCTCCCTAGCATTAGTTGCTTTGGTGGGATTTGGGAGAGAAGGTCTTGGGCACTCCGTGTGCCCTTGCCATTGCATTTGGTGCATCGGTTTGAGTTTTCCGTGGTGATACGTGGAAGTGAACTTTGAGAAGCTTATTACTCTTGGGTGTTTGGGCACCCTAGACCTTGTTCCTCTTGGGTGCCTTGGCGCCCTAGACGGTTGGTGTTGTCTGGAGCTCAATCATTGTGGTGTAAAGGTCCGGGAAAGCGTCGGGGTCCTCAATTAGGTTGTGGAGATCGCCCCGATCAATTTGACGGGTACTGGTGACCGCCCCCAAGGGTTGCCAAAGTGTACGGGTTCGGTGACCGCCCCCAAGTGTTGCCATTTGTACGGGTTCGGTGACCGCCCTCAAGGGTCCCTTAGTGGAATCACGGTATCTTGCATTGTGCTAGGGCGTGAGGAGATTACGGTGGCCCTAGTGGCTTCTTGGGGAGCATTGTGCCTCCACACCGCTCCAAACGAAGATTAGCATCCGCAAGGGTGTGAACGTCGGGATACATCGTTGTCTTCGCGTGCCTCGGTTATCTCTTACCCGAGCCCTTTACTTATGCACTTTACTTTACGATAGCCATATTGTTCTTTGTCATATATCTTGCTATCACATAGTTACTTATCTTGCTTAGCATAACTTGTTGGTGCACATAGGTGAGCCTAATTGTTGTAGGTTTTGTGCTTGACAAATTAACCGCTAGGTTTATTCCGCATTTGTTCAAGCCTAAACCGTAATTATTTTAAAGCGCCTATTCACCCTCCCCCCTCTAGGCGACATCCACGATCTTTCAGGCTCCTATAAAGAAAGCAAAATGGACAACACCCCCCCCCCCTAGTTGTTGGTCGAAGGTAGACTTTCAACTAGAGCGCCAATAAATTTTTTTAAAAACAAACAACCCCTAGTTGCGGGTCGAAGGTAGACTTGCAACTGGGGCGTCAATAAAAAAAAACAGAAGACCCCCTAGTTGCGGGTCAAAGGTAGACGTGGAACTAGGGCGCCAAGAACAAAACAAAAACAGAGCCCACCTCTAGTTGCGGGATGTGTCATCACGAGATGTGTTGCATTTAACACGAGTCTTTGCCTCCTAGTTAACTAGACGAAGCCTAGACATTCCTTTTTTGACGATGTTCAAGTTTGTAGCAACCCTATCTGGCATTTTATGTATCGACAAAAAAAATAGAAAAACAAAAAGACATGAGTAAAAAAGGTATCTATTTAAAAAATGTCCCATGGGTTGTACGAAAAAAATATCAAAAACCAAAACAAAAAATGGCCCAGAAACGAAAACAGACGAGCAGCAACAGGCGCGGCCAAAAAAAACAACCCGTAACAAGCACGGCCCAAAGAAAAAAAAAAGAATGCCCATAAAACAGGCACGGCCCAAAAACAAAAAAATATAGAGCCAACAACAGCCGCAGCCCAAAACAACAACAAAAAAAGGCCACCCCACAACACGCGAGCGCTGCGAACGAGCGAGCGAGCGATGCCGGATGACGATCGTTGTTACCTACATGAAGAAAAAAAAACAGTTAGATGTGACATCCTTAAAAAGCATCTAGATGTGAATTAGTCATTCTGAATCAATAAAGGGGCGACATGCATCTCCCAGAGGCTGGGGTCATCCTTCCTTTTTTTATAAAAAAAGACAAAACTATTTCAAGCTAACTGAAGAGTCTGTTGCACGTACAGCAACTTCACTATGGATGTGAAAAGCGTAGAATCCGTCGTCCCTTTGGGTTATGATATGAGGAGCATGAAAAGTGTTTAATCAAGTAAGTATTGTGCATCACACATGCTTGCCGCTTATATTAGTTTGTCACGGGCCTATCCAAACAATGTGAAGCAAATGCTTTTCCATTCATGCGAGAAACTCAATACATCATAGGAGCGCATGATCCAGGACTCCCGAGATTTACATTCAGATGCTACGTCTTGACTGGCTGGCTAGCCTTTCGCCACCCAAACCTGTCAGTGCCTTCCATGACCAAAAAAATTGCAAGAAGACATCTTTCAGGTCCCTAATTCCTTCGTGTATTCCCTGTTACAACTTACAAGGAACTACTGGGAGCAGCCACACCTTTCTGAACTACTAGCATCCGCTCCTCGAGCTTCTTCAGTAGCGGGAGACATGGCGGCCGCCCTTGTCGTCCTCACTGGGTGGGCGGCATGGTCTTGATCCGGTCCATGGCGACGCGCACGGGAGGGTAGTTGCCGTTGTACAGCACTTCAATGTAGCCATCCTCTGTGTCGGAGACGGTGACGGCGTTGCGCGAGAAGAAGAGGCGCTCCCCCGTCGGCAGGTTCGTCAGCAGCGTGCGCACCTTTACTGGCGTGCCCTTCTTCACCGAGGTGGATGAACAGCGCCGCGGGGTCGGTGCGGATGACGTCTTCTTGCTGTACTCTGCTTCGGATGTGCTCGAAACCGAACTGGGTAGCTTCATGGTGGCAGCCGGGGCGTGCGGGATCAACGCGGATTGGCATGGCGACGGAGGAGGAGCCGAGCACCTCTTGGGAATTCCTCTGTTCGCCACGACGGGAACCTTCACGGTGGACGCGGTCGGGATCAGCGGGTCTCGGCGCGGCGGGGCAGTGCGTCTCTGCTCAGCCTCTCCCATGTCCAAGTAGGCGATCTTCTTGGAGGCAGCCTTGGCTGTATCGAGCGGGGCCAGCTTAGGTCGGTGCGGCAGCGGCCGGGTGGAGCACTTCTTTGCAACTCCGTCCCTCGTCGGGTTGGCGAGCTTCATGGCGGCGGCGCCCGGTGACACGGACGGGATCAGCAGCACCGATCTACGCGGCGGCGGCGGCTGCACGGCAGTGGGCTTCATTGCAAGTCTCCCTTTCGCAGCCACAGTGAGCTTCCGGCGCCGATCGAGCTCGCGGTGGATCTCACGCAGGCCGGGGGACGGGCGCTTCTTCCACATAGACGCCGGCATGGCGATGGGGCGGTGGAGGGAGGGGAGGAGGCGATGGACGAGAAGGAAACGATGGGAAGATGGGCGGGGCTAGGGTTATACCAAGCGCGAGGCGGTGGGAGGTCGCCGTGTTGGCGTCGGAGCCGGATTGCCGGGAGCGTGGGAGCCAAGCAGGGCCAGTGTAATCAGCTGGAAATCTGCATGAGACGGTGTAGATTGCTTCTTGGCCTGATTAGCAGTGTGAATCTGTGAGTCGGAACTGGGAATCCCGCCGCGTTGGAAGTCCCGAATCCGACGCATCCGCCATCTCGCCCGGGCCTGGGCGCCGCCAGGCCTCGCTACGACGGTCATCCGCCGTGCCGGACCGAGACGCCGGGGACGCTCACGCACGCCGACATGCCACTCACCGGCGTCCCCTGCCTCCCTGTTCAACAACGACACAGGTGTGGCACCAGCTCCGCCGCGCCATGGCGATGCCCAAGCCGGCCTGGAGCACGCACGGGACGCTGACACACCACTCGGCACTCGCGGTAGCAGGAGTGCCAAGACCCTGAAGACCTGCATCTTCTTTTTACTGAATAATTAGACACTTTGTCTGAAGAATACGACACCTATACGAATCGGTACGCGGCATACGAAAGAAAGAATTCGGGAAACAAAGCCGGTGGTTTAGTCCCACCTTGGATTTTAAGGAGCGGCTGGACCAATTTAAATTGCCGCGTCGTCCACAAGCAGTAAGCTACAGTCATCATTGCACCCTTTGTGGAAGAAATGACTGTCATTATGAATCTTCTCTGCTTAATATTGCTTATCTTAAGCAAAGAAGAGTCATGATGACAGTTGTATCTCTCACAAAGTGAGCATTGCTGACTGGTCTAGTCTTTTTTAATCATACTGACTGTTTAATTAATACCGTTCATGTGCTTTGAGGTCTTTTTTTGTACTTGAAACATCTGCCAACATTCATTTTTTATCGGGATTCCATGGTTCATAGCTTTGTCGAGTTCCCGAAAAAAGAACTCGGCAAACATAGCTGGTGGTTTAGTCCCACCTTGCTTCTTGAGGAGCGACGAGATCGTCTTAAATAGCTGCTTTGTCCAGATGCACTAAGCTCGGTCAGCATTACACTTTGTGGTGACTGTCACTATGAAATTTCTCAGTGCTTAATAAGAAGATAACTTTCAAAGTTACAGACCTTATCCATCATTAAGTGCATTGCTGACTGGTCTAGTCTTTTTTGAATCATTTCATTAATCTCTGTCTGTCCATACTGCCTATTTTGAGAAATATTTTATATCTTTTAATTTGCACTGACTACTTCATTCTCCGATCGGTCCATGTGTTGGGAAAATTAGCATGCAATTTCAAAAAAATTCCTACACTCACGCAAGATCTATCTAGGAGATGCATAGCAACAAGAGGGGGAGAGTGTGTCCATACCCTCATATACCGAAAGCGGAAGCGTATGACAACACGGTTGATGTAGTGTAACTTCTTCTACTTCCGACCGATCAAGCACCGAACGTACGACACCTCCGAGTTCTGCACACGTTCAACTTGATGACGTCCCTCGCCTTCTTGATCCAGCAAGGTGTTGGGGAAGTAGATGAGTTCCGTCAGCACGACGGCGTGGTGACGGTGATGGTGAAGTGATTCTCGCAGGGCTTCACCTAAGCACTATGTGAATATGACCGGAGGAGTAAACTGTGGGGGGAGGGGCACCGCACACGGCTAACAACGTTTGTTGTCTGTTCTAGGCGCCCCCTCCCCACATATATATAGGCGGGAGGGGAAGGGGGACAACCATGGGGCGCCTCAAGTAGGAGGAATCCTACTTGGGGGCTTTGTCCAATTCGGCCTCCCCTCCTCGCGCTGGAGACACGCAAGCAGATCGCGGATCGCCAGCGGTTGTTCGCCACTATGGATCTGGCGCAGATGTCTACTACACAACCTTCTTCTTGTAGACGTTGTTGGGTCTGCAAGTGCACAGGTTTGTAGGACAGTAGCTAATTTCCCTCAAGTGGATGACCTAAGGTTTATCAATCCGTAGGACGCGTAGGATGAAGATGGTCTCTCTCAAACAACCCTGCAACCAAATAACAAAAAGTCTCTTGTGTCCCCAACACACCCAATACAATGGCAAATTATATAGGTGCACTAGTTTGGCGAAGAGATGGTGATACAACTGCAAAGTAGATAGTAAATAAAGGTTTTGTAATCTGAAAATATAAAAACAGCAAGGTAACAAGTGGTAAAAGTGAGCGTAAACAGTATTGCAATGATAGGAAATAAGACCTAGGGTTCATACTTTCACTAGTGCAAATTTTCTCAACAATAATAACATAGATAGATCATATAACAAGCCCTCAACATGCAACAAAGAGTCACTCCAAAGCCACTAATAGCGGAGAACAAACGTAGAGATTATGGTAAGGTATGAAACCACCTCAAAGTTATTCTTTCGGATCAATCTGTAAAAGAGTTCATACTAGAATAACACCTTAAGACACAAATCAACCAAAACCCTAATGTCACCTAGATACTCCATTGTCACCTCAAGTATCCGTGGGCATGATTATACGATATGCATCACACAATCTCATATTCATCCAACCAACATAAAAGTACTTCAAAGAGTGCCCCAAAGTTTCTATCGGAGAGTCAAGAAGGTGTGCCAACCCCTATGCATAGGTTCCCAATGTCACGAAACCCGCAACTTGATCATCAAAACATACATCAAGTGGCACATGATATCCCATTGTCACCACAGATAATCACGGCAAGACATACATCAAGTGTTCTCATAAAGACTCAATCCGATAAGATAACTTCAAACGGGAAACTCAATTCATCACAAGAGAGTAGAGGGGGAGAAACATCATCAGATCCAACTACAATAGCAAAGCTCGGGATACATCAAGATCGTGCCATAGAGGAACACGAGAGAGAACACGAGAGAGAGAGAGAGAGATCAAACACATAGCTACTGGTACATATCCTCAGCCCCGAGGGTGAACTACTCCCTCCTCGTCATGGATAGCGCCGGGATGATGAATATGTCCACCGGTGATGGGTTCCCCTTCCAGCAGGGCGCCGGAACGGGCTCCCGAGAGGTTTTTGGTGGCTACAGAGGCTTGCGGCGGCGGAACTCCCGATCTATCTTCTGTTCTGGAAGTTTTAGGGTACGTATGTATATATGGGTGAAAGGAGTACGTCGGTGGAGCTACGGGGGCCCCACGAGGTAGGGGCGCGCCCGGGGGGGTGGGCGTGTCCCCCACCCTCGTGGGCAGCTCGTATCTCCCTTGACGTGCACTCCAAGTTCCCTGGGTTGCTCTCCTTCCAAAAATAACTTCTCCAGTTGATTTCGTTCCGTTTTGACTCCGTCTGATATTCCTTTTCCTCGAAACACTGAAATAGGCATAAAACAGCAAATCTGGGCTAGGCCTCCGGTTAATAGGTTAGTCCCAAAAATAATATAAAAGTGGATAATAAGGCCCAATATTGCCTAAAACAGTAGATAAAGTAGCATGGAGCAATCAAAAATTATAGATACGTTGGAGATGTATCAAGCATCCCCAAGCTTAATTCCTGCTCGTCCTCGAGTAGGTAAATGATAAAAAAGAATTTTTGATGCGGAATGATACTTTGGCATAATGTCAATGTAAATCTTCTTAATTGTGATATGAATATCCAGATCCAAAAGATTCAAGACAAAAGTTCATATTGACACAAAAATAATAATACTTCAAGCATACTAATCAAAGCAATCATGTCTTCTCAAAATAACATGGCAAAAGAAAGTTAGGCTATGCTTCATTTTCGTCACACAAAGATGTTCCCAACTTCTATACCCCCGATGACAAGCCAAGCAATTGTTTCATACTCAAATAATCTCAAACTTTTTCAACCTTCACGCAATACATGAGCGCGAGCCATGGATATAGCACTATGGGTGGAATAGAATATGATGATGGGGATTGTGTGGAGAAGACAAAAAAGGAGAAAGTCTCACATTGACGAGGATAATCAACGGGCTATGGAGATGCCCATCAATTGATGTCAACATGAGGAGTAGGGATTGCCATGCAACGGATGCACTAGAGCTATGAATTCTCAACAAAAGAAAACTAGTGGGTGTGCATCCAACTCGCTTGCTCACAAGACCTAGGGCATTTTGAGGAAGCCCATCGTAGGAACATACAAGCCAAGTTCTATAATGAAAAATTCCCACTAGTATAAAAAGGACAACTTTATGAGACTCACTACATGAAGAACAAGGTGCTACTTTGAAGCACAATATAAGAGACTCACTACATGAGGAACAAGGTGCTACTTTGAAGCACAAGTGTGGAAAAAGAGATAGTAGCATTGCCCTTTTTTTGGGGCCTCTTTTTTTTGGCCTTTCTTCTTTTTTTATCTTTTTTTTGTTTGGGCAATGCTCTAATAATGATGATCATCACACTTCTATTGATTACACCATAAGAATTACAACTCGAAACTTAGAACAAGATATGACTCTATATGAATGCCTCCGGTGGTGTACCGGGATGGTGCAATGAATCAAGAGTGACATGTATGAAAAATAATGCATGGTGGCTTTGCCACAAATACGATGTCAACTACATGATCATGCAATGGCAATATGACAAAAGTAATGTATGTCATGATGATGATGATGGAAGTTGCATGGCAATATATCTCGGAATGGCTATGGAAATGCCATAATAGGTAGGTATGGTGGCTGTTTTGAGGAAGATATAAGGAGGTTTATGTGTGACAGAGCGTATCGTATCATGGGGTTTGGATGCACCGGCGAAGTTTGCACCAACTCTCAAGGTAAGAAAGGGCAATGCACGGTACCGAAGAGGCTAGCAAAGGCGGAAAGGTGAGAGTGCGTATAATTCATGGACTCAACATTAGTCAAAAGAACTCATATACTTATTGCAAAAATTTAGAAGCCATCAAAAATCAAGTACTATGCACATGCTCCTAGGTGGATAGATTGGTAGGAAAAGACCATCGCTCGTCCCCGACCGCCACTCATAAGGATGCACAAGCCAGGTGCACTTCATGTTTCAAATTTGTTACACAACTTTAACCATACATGCATGCTACGGGACTTGCAAACTTCAACACAAGCATTCTTTGAATTCATAATCACCCAACTAGAATGACTTTGATATTATCACCTCCATATCTCAAAACAATTATCAAGCATCAAACTTTTCTTAGTATTCAACACACTCATAAGAAAGTTTCACATATCTTGAATACCAAGTATATTAATATTAAGCAAATTACCATGCTATGTAAGACTCTCAAAATAATCTAAGTGAAGCATGAGAGATCAATAGTTTCTTTAAAACAAATCCACCACCGTGCTCTAAAAGATCTAAGTGAAGTACTAGAGCAAAAACAAAAAGCACTCCGAAAGATATAAGTGAAGATCAATGAGTAGTCGAATAATTATGCAACTATGTGAAGACTCTCCCAATTAATAATTTCAGATCTTGATACTTTATTCAAACAACAAGCAAAGCTAAAGAAAACTACATTGCAAGGATAGCACAACTCATGTGAAGAAGCAAAAACTTAGGCTCAACCGATATTAACCGATAGTTGTTGAAGAAGAAAGGTGGGATGCCTACCGGGGCATCCCCAAGCTTAGATGCTTGAGACTTCTTGAAATATTATCTTGGGGTGCCTTGGGCATCCCCAAGCTTGAACTTTTGTGTCTCCTTAATTCCTCTCATATCGTGGTTTCTCTTTTTATCAAAAGCTTCATGCACAACAAACTCAACAAGAACTCGTGAGATAGGTTAGTATAAACCAATGCAAAACCTTATCATTTTCTACTGTAACAAATCACTAAAATTATTATTCAACATTGAATACTAAATGCCTTTGCATATTTAATACTCCTATCTTCAAATAGAATCATTAAACAAGCAAACAAATGCAAACAATGCAACCATAACAGCAATCTGCCAAAACAGTACAGTCTGTAAAGAATGCTAGAGTCATCATACTTCACTAACATCAAAAATTATGAACTAAAATTCCCACTGTAATAAATATATCAGAGCTCAATATGCAAAAGGATGCAACATTATACCACTCTCTGACTTTTCTAAGGAATTTTTGCAACAACGGTAAACTTTCTGTTTTCAAACAGCAACATGTATACTAGCAAAATAAGCATGGCAAAGGCTATCACTGACTTCTTTATTGAAACCAAAGATGCAAAACATTATTCTAACTAACAGAAAGAAAAAACTAACAAAATGAAATGATGCTCCAAGCAAAACACATATCATGTGGTGAATAAAAATATAGCTCCAAGTAAAGTTACCGATGGTACGAAGACGAAAGAGGGGATGCCTTCCGGGGCATCCCCAAGCTTAGGCTCTTGGTTGTCCTTGAATATTACCTTGGGGTGCCTTGGGCATCACCAAGCTTAGGCTCTTGCCACTCCTTATTCCATAGTCCATCGAATCTTTACCCAAAACTTGAAAACTCCACAACACAAAACTCAACAGAAAACTCGTAAGCTCCGTTAGTACAAGAAAACAAAACCACCACTTAGGTACTGTAATAAACTCATTATAAATTCATATTGGTGTAATGTCTACTGTATTCTAACTTATCTATGGTTCATACCCTCCGATACTACTCATAGATTCATCAAAATAAGCAAACAACACATAGAAAACAGAATCTGTCAAAAACAGAACAGTCTGTAGTAATCTGTATCAAACGTATACTTCTGGAACTCCAAAAATCCTACCAAATTAGGAACTCCTACGCAATTCGTGTAATAATCCAGAGCAGGAAGAATCCGATCAGAAGCACGTTTCTGTAAATTAACAAAACTAAATTACTGGGTGCAAAAGTTTCTGATTTTCAGCAGGATCAACACAACTATCACCGTAAGCCATCCTAAAGGTCTTACTTGGCACTTTATTGAAACAAAAGCTATAAAACATGATTACTACAGTAGCATAATCATGTGAGCACACAAAAACAGTAAGGGTAAATATTGGGTTGTCTCCCAACCAGCGCTTTTCTTTAATGCCTTTCTAGCTAGGCATGATGATGACAATGATGCTCACATAAAAGATAAGAATTGAAACATAATGGGAGCATCATGAAGAATATGACTAGCACATTTAAGTCTAACCCACTTCCTATGCATAGGGATTTTGTGAGCAAACAACTTATGGGAACAATAATCAACAAGCATAGGAAGGTAAAACAAGCATAGCTTCAAGATTTTAAGCACATAGAGAGGAAACTTGATATTATTGCAATTCCTACAAGCATATATTCCTCCCTCATAATAATTTTCAGTAGCATCATGAATTAATTCAACAATATAACCAGCACCTAAAGCATTCTTTTCATGATCTACAAGCATAGAAAATTTACTACTCTCCACATAAGCAAAATTCTTCTCATCAATAGTAGTGGGAGCAAACTCAACAAAATGACTATCATATGATTTAAAATTAAGATCAAGATGACAAGTTTCATGGTTATCATTATTCTTTAAAGCATACGTGTCATCACAATAATCATCATAGATAGGAGGCATGCTTTCATCATAGTAAATTTGCTCATCAAAGCTTGGGGGACAAAAAATATCATCTTCATCAAACATAGCTTCCCCAAGCTTGTGGCTTTGCATATCATTAGCATCATGGATATTCAAGGAATTCATACTAACAACATTGCAATCATGCTCATCATTCACATATTTCATGCCAAGCATTCTATGTAATTCTTCTTCTAGCACTTGAGCACAATTTTCCTTTCCATCATTCTCACGAAAGATATTGAAAAGATGTAACATATGAGACAAACTTAACTCCATTTTTTTGTAGTTTTTCTTTTATAGACTAACTAGTGCTAAAACAAGAAACAAAAAGATTCGATTGCAAGATCTAAAGATATACCTTCAAGCATTCACCTCCTCGGCAACGACGCCAGAAAAGAGCATAATTGACGGGGTGTGAGTGAGTGCCCTTTACCTTTGCCTCCCCGGCAACAGCGCCAGAAAAGAGCTTGACGTCTACTACACAACCTTATTCTTGTAGACGTTGTTGGGCCTGCAAGTGCACAGGTTTGTAGGATAGTAGCAAATTTCCCTCAAGTGGATGACCTAAGGTTTATCAATCCGTAGTAGGCATAGGATGAAGATGGTCTCTCTCAAACAACCCTGCAACCAAATAACAAAAAGTCTCTTGTGTCCCCAACACACCCAATACAATGGCAAATTGTATAGGTGCACTAGTTCGGCGAAGAGATGGTAATACAACTGCAAAATAGATAGTAAATAAAGGTTTTTATAATCTGAAAATATAAAAACAGCAAGGTAACAAGTGGTAAAAGTGAGCATAAACGGTATTGCAATGATAGGAAACAAGGCCTAGGGTTCATACTTTCACTAGTGCAAGTTCTCTCAACAATAATAACATAGATAGATCATATAACAAGCCCTCAACATGCAACAAAGAGTCACTCCAAAGCCACTAATAGCAGAGAACAAACGTAGAGATTATGGTAGGGTATGAAACCACCTCAAAGTTATTCTTTTGGATCAATCTATAAAAGAGTTCGTACTAGAATAACACCTTAAGACACAAATCAACCAAAACCCTAATGTAACCTAGATACTCCATTGTCACCTCAAGTATCCGTGGGCATGATTATACGATATGCATCACACAATCTCATATTCATCCAACCAACATAAAAGTACTTCAAAGAGTGCCCCAAAGTTTCTATCGGAGAGTCAAGAACGTGTGCCAACCCGTATGCATAGGTTCCCAATGTCACGAAACCCGCAAGTTGATCACCAAAACATACATCAAGTGGCACATGATATCCCATTGTCACCACAGATAATCACGGCAAGACATACATCAAGTGTTCTCATAAAGACTCAATCCGATAAGATAATTTCAAAGGGGAAACTCAATTCATCACAAGAGAGTAGAGGGGAAGAAACATCATAAGATCCAACTACAATAGCAAAGCTCGGGATACGTCAAGATCGTGCCATAGAGGAACACGAGAGAGAACACGAGAGAGAGAGAGAGAGAGAGAGAGATCAAACACATAGCTACTGGTACATACCCTCAGCCCCGAGGGTGAACTACTCCCTCCTCGTCATGGATAGCGCCGGGATGATGAAGATGGCCACCGGTGATGGGTTCCCCTTCCAGCAGGGTGCCGGAACGGGCTCCCGAGAGCTTTTTGGTGGCTACAGAGGCTTGCGGCGGCGGAACTCCCGATCTATCTTCTCTTCTGGAAGTTTTAGGGTACGTATGTATATATGGGTGAAAGGAGTACGTTGGTGGAGCTACGGGGCCCCACGAGGTAGGGGGCACGCCCGGGGGGTGGGCGCGCCCCCCACCCTCGTGGGCAGCCCGTATCTGCCTTGACGTGCACTCCAAGTTCCCTGGGTTGTTTCCTTCCAAAAATAACTTCTCCAGTTGATTTCGTTCCGTTTTGACTCCGTCTGATATTCCTTTTCCTCGAAACACAGAAATTGGCATAAAACAGCAAATCTGGGCTAGGCCTCCGGTTAATAGGTTAGTCCCAAAAATAATATAAAAGTGGATAATAAATCCCAATATTGCCTAAAACAGTAGATAAAGTAGCATGGAGCAATCAAAAATTATAGATACGCTGGAGACGTATCAGGCGCTCAAAGCTTATCTCGACAAGTTGGCGGAGACACTGACACAAGCCAGCGCGGACACGCGCGTCGACATCCAAGGCCTCAAGGCGCAGATCGACGCCCAATTGAAGCAGGTGGAGGTGCTCATGACATGGTAGCCGGACCTCGAGGCCCGGTTCGCCAAGCTGCAGGAGTCGGTCTCCGCCCTGCAGAGCGCACAGTCTTCTCAGGCTGCTGCTGCTGATGCTGCAAGTGGCTCGTCGCGTACTGTCGGTCCTCGCGGTCTGGCCTCGCCCGACAAGATCCACGGGCCCGGTGGCCACAACATGCATCATCTTCCATGGAGCATGTCGTCAGGGGGAGAGAACCCATCGACGGCAACTCCGACAAATGGTACGATCGATTCTTAGACTGCATTTTTCCCTCGCTTGCTCGAGCCTCCTACCGCTACCAATTTGTCGTCCAGTCAAGTCATGGCGAGTTTGGGTCAGACTCCGCCCTCCCTTAGTTTTCCCCAATTTGCTGGCGAGAATCCAATAATTTGGAAAACCCTCTATGAACAGTACTTCTCCATGTTTCAAATTAGCCCCTCTAACTTTGTTCCCATGGCCACACTTCATTTCACGGGTGTTGCGGCCATTTGGTTACAATCAGTTCAGTCCAAAATTGGCAATCTAGATTGGGAGGCTTTCTGCACCTTGTTGTGCACTCGATTTGGTCGCGATCGACATCAGTCTCTGATTAGGCAGTTTTATGCTCTACAACAAACCAGTACTGTTTCTAAATACATTGAACAATTTGAAACTCTCATGAACCATTTGATGTCATATTCTGACACTATGCATCCATTGTACTGTTTGATGAGGTTCATTGAGGGGCTACGGGCGGACATCCGTTCTGTGGTCATGGTACAATGCCCCAGTGATCTGGATTCTGCGTGTGCATTGGCTACCTTGCAAGAAGAAGTATCTAAATGCCAGATGCACACTAGAAGTGAGGCGGCCGGTGATACTTCTCCAACGCATCTATAATTTTTTATTGTTCCATGCTATTATATTATCTGTTTTGGATGTTTTATATGCGTTAATATGCTATTTTATATGATTTTTGGGACTAACCTATTAACCTAGACCCCAGTGCCAGTTTCTGCTTTTTTCCTTGTTCAGAAAATGAATACCAAATGGAGTCCAAACGGAATAAAACTTTCGCGATGATTTTTCTTGGACTAGAAGACACCCAGGAGACTTGGAGTGCAAGTCAGAAGAGCCACGAGGCGGCCAAAAGGGTGGAGGGCACACCCAGGGGGGATAGGGCGAGCCCCCCAACCTTGTGGGCCCCTAGGTGACCCCTGACCTAGATCTTCCTCCTATATATTCCTATATACCCCGAGAACTTCCAGGGGAGCCACGAGACCACTTTTCCACCGACGCAACCTTCTGTACCCGTGAGATCCCATCTTGGGGCCTTTTCCGGCATCCTACCGGAGGGGCATTCGATCACGGAGGGCTTCTACATCAACACCATTGAAGAAAATATGCCCTAGAGGCAATAATAAAGTTGTTATTTATATTTCCTTATATCATGATACATGTTTATTATTCATTCTAGAATTGTATTAACCTGAAACTTAGTACATGTGTGAATACATAGACAAACAGAGTGTCACTAGTATGCCCCTACTTGACTAGCTCGTTGAATCAAAGATGGTTAAGTTTCCTAGCCATAGACATGAGTTGTTATTTGATTAATGGGATCACATCATTAGATAATGATGTGATAGACTTGGCCCATTCCGTTAGCCTAGCACTTGATCGTTTAGTTTATTTGCTATTGCTTTCTTCATGACTTATACATGTTCCTATGACTATGAGATTATGCAACTCCCGAATACCGGAGGAACACTTAGTGTGATACCAAACATCACAACGTAACTGGGTGATTATAAAGGTGCTCTACAGGTGTCTCCAATGGTGTTTGTTGAGTTGGCATAGATGGAGATTATGATTTGTCACTCCGATTGTCGGGGAGGTATCTCTGGGCCCCCTCGGTTATGCACATCACTATAAGCCTTGAAAGCAATGTGACTAATGAGTTAGTTGCGGGATGATGCATTACAGGATGAGTAAAGAGACTTGCCAGTAACGAGACTGGACGAAGTATTGAGATACCGACAATCGAATCTCGGGCAAGTAACATACCGATGACAAAGGGAACAACGTATGTTGTTATGCGGTTTGACCGATAAAGATCTTCGTAGAATATGTAGGAACTAATATGAGCATCCAGGTTCCGCTATTGGTTATTGACCGGAGATGACTCTCGGTCATGTCTACATAGTTCTCGAACTCGTAGGGTCTGCACGCTTAATGTTCTGTGGCGATCGGTATTATGAATTTTTTTGTTTTGATGTACCGGAGGTTGTTCGTAGTCCCGGATGTGATCACGGACATGACGAGGAGTCTTGAAATGGTCGAGACATAAAGATCAATATATTGGATGGCTATGTTTGGACATCGAAATGGTTCCGGGTGAGTTCGGGCATTTACCAAGAGTACCGGGAGGTTACCGGAACCCCCCGGGGAGTGCATGGGCCTTATTGGGCCTTAGAGGGAGAGAGGAGGAGGCGGCCTAGGAGGGGGCGCCCCCACCCCCCAAGCCCAATCCTAATTGGGAGGGGGGCCGACGCCCCTTTCCTTCCTCCCTCTCTCCTCCTTCCTTCCTCTCCTACTCCTACTTGGAAGAGGGGGGATCCTACTCCCAGTGGGAGTAGGACTCCCCTATGGCGCGCCACAGCGAGGGCCAGCCCTCCGCCTCCTCCACTCCTTTATATACGGGGGAGGGGGCACCCCATAGACACACAAGTTGATCAATGTCTTAGCCGTGTGCGGTGCCCCCCTCCACCATAATCCACCTCGGTCATATCCCCTCACAGCGTCTTGCGATTGGCGCCATGCTCCTGGAGTGCTACGTTCTTGTGGTAAAAGTTGTCAATTTAATGCGCGGGAACCACGCTTTAGACCTGAACCCCTTTTGCAGCAAGAATTCGTTTGCTGAAATGTGGACCGTAATTGTTGGAGTTACAGGTTTAGACTTTAGAGACACACATCACCTAACCCAATCTACAAATCTGACGTGAAGCAAGGTAATGGAACTAATGATTCCTAGAACAAGCCCTCTCAAATTTGAATACACGGATCAGATCTCAAAATGTTGAAATCTACAAAATATCACGGAGGTATTGTCTTCGGTCAGCAAATTCTTAGCCCTGCTTAAGGGCAACCCAACCGGCCGACGCGTTTTTCGTCTGTGTTCAAATTTTTGGCAAGCAAATTCAATCTAAAAAAGGCCATCGGCCATGTTAGCCTATAAAAAACCATAGTTCATGCCGGCACACTTGCCAGCACAAGAAAAAGACGGACATAGTTCAACCACGCCATACATCTCGGCCATGGTTCATACCTGTACATCGGGGTGGTCAGCAGATGTGGGTGGTCAAATCTGGGGCTTTAAGGTGGTCCGGCCGTTACACATGATGTCAGTTGGATTCTTGTGGGACAGATCCGGGTGAAAACCATGTCTTAAGCCGGTGATGGCGACACCCTAGGCGTTGTATCCTTCTTGAAGGCATCATCGAGGTGAAGCTCCCACCTCCTTCTGCAACCTCTGGAGGAAATCCTTGATCTGTTGATCGGATGATGACGCCACTCATGTGTCATTCCCCCTTGGGGGTGTCATTCTTGGAGGTGTTCATCGGCTCGAGGGACCAGTGGATGGCTATAGCGGGAAGCGGTGTTTCATGTGACGCATCGACGATGTGGAGTCTCGAGGGGGTGGTGCAGTAGGGTCTTGGTGCTGGACGCATGATGATGGACGCGCGTAGAGAGGTGGCATTGTCTGGCTGCATGACGGCATCGACGGCAGGACTGGCAAGGTCAATGCGTTGATTCTAGTTCTAAAGATGGATCAGCGGAAGACGGTGGCGGCGGTCTCTGGAACATGCGTATGTGCTGCCCGTTGTGAGTCCGTTGGACCGCTTTGTGCCGGCGACCAGCCGCAGGGCAAATTGGTTGAGGCCTCTGGTTTTAGATGTTCGGCATTGGTGTGAGGTCTGGGTGTGCGGCCCGATAATGTCCACCTCCTTCATCATGTTGGTAAGAGTAGCGACATTTATTGCAAAAGAGGGTGACTTCAGACTCATTAATGTATTACTTTGTAAGGTTTTATTGAATAATTAATAAAAAAATGGTTGTGTGCATCGCTCCATGTAGAGAACGGGGTTATCCTCCTTTTTTCAAAACAAAATGTTTTATCATAATACCTTTTAAAAAGTACCCCCCCCCACGTCGCTCCCGCATCAGACGACTCGGGTGGGCTGCTACCCTAGCCGTCGCTGAGCCCCGATCTATTCCCTCATATCCTTCCGTCGCCCCCGCGTGATGCCGCCAAGCTAAACTCGGGGGTAGATGGCAGTGGCGGGGATCTCTCCTTCTCTCCCGCGGCTTGGGGTGGGGAGAGGCCCCCGGCGTGTGGAGGTGTGTTCGGTTGGGTCCTGCGGCGCGGCGGCCGGCTCTGCAGCCGGTCGGATCTTGGATTGGCAGCGACGGCATGGAGGGCCTGGTGGATGGCTTGGCTGTATGTGTGGTTAGGCCTCCGGTCAAATCCGGTCTGGCCGGTGTCGCATGCTCCATGCGCAGCGGTGGCGATGATCGGTGGAGGTACTGTGAAGACGAGGCTGGATGGAGGTTCCTTGAGCGGATCCGGCTGAAAACCCTACTCTTGGCTCGTTGCCAAGGCCGGCGATGGCGGTGTTTTCTGCGTCGTCCACTTCCTGAAGGCACCGTCGTGGAGAAGCTCCAAACCCCTATCCGCCACCTATGGGGGAACCCTAGATCGGTCGATCAGATGACGCGACACTCTTGTGTCGTATCCCTCTTGGGGGCGTCATTCTTGGAGGTATGCATAGGCTTGAGAGACTAGTCAATGGCATATGCGGTGGACCAACGTTTCATGTGACGCATCGACGACGTGGAGTCTCGGTGGTGTGGCGCTGCAGAGCCTCGGTGATGGATGTATGATGATGGACACACGTAGGTAGGAGATGTTGCCTGGCGTCGTTGTGGTGTCGACGGCAGGCTTGGCAAATTTGGTGCATCAGTATCTCCTCTGAAGATGGACCGATGGAAGATGGCGGCAACGACCTATGAGCGTGCGTCAGACCGGTTTGTGCCCCAGGCTCGGTGTGTGGCTTAGCTGGGGCCTCTGGCTTTAGATGTTAGGCTTAAGTGAGAGGTTTGAGTATTTGGCTCACACTTCATCAATGGACAGGAATAGCGACAGATGTTGCCAAGATGGCAGTTTCAGACATATTAATGTGTTACTTTGTAATGACTTTGTTTATAATCAATAAAAGGGACTACATGCATCTCCCAGATGCAGAGGCTGGGGTCATCCTCCTTTTTTTTAAAAAACAGAACTATTTCAAGCTAACTGAAGAGTCTAGTGCATGCACAGCAACTTCATTTGGAGAGCTACCTACTCATTTGGATGCAATATCATGCTTGCTCTTTTGACATCGATAATGATGCTCTGAATGTTAGTTCTATTGCCATTGTGGATTAGCTTCTGCCCCTCAAATGCTATTGACAAGTTGCATCCCTTGACTTCGTAGATAAGTGGAATTCTCATGAGTAGTATACAACCTAAGATGTCCGATTGTATACAAACTGCACCTCGAAATTGATATGTTCCATGCTGTGTCTTTGATTGTAAATGTTTCTTCACTATAAACTCTTCTATCTGTGATAAGTGCAACTAGAAGAATTTGTCCCATCTAAAATTCTATAATCCCTATTAGCTGAAACTTGAGCATTACAAAGTTTCATTTCTAAGTTCAGTTTGTTGATAAGCCATCTTCCTCCTGTTTTTGGATTTATCGTGTATACACAATACTTCATGAAAATAAACTACATGCGATATACTCAAATAGCACTAGGGTCTGGGACTATTTTATGGTGTTGTGGATATACTTTGTGATTTACAGTTACTGATCTGTGCTCTGGTGTCATATTATGGTCTAATATATTTTGGTTTGACTCTTTCTCTGTTGCCGAGAAAGTGGTGAGGAGATGTTGATGATGCTTACTTGCTTGGTTGTTATGGTGATGCATGCACCGGTGAAGCAAGCACACATGCAAGGCTGGCCCCATGTATCTTCCTTGGCTGCAAACATCATCTATAGGTACGACAAATGTCCCACCTCTCTGTGTCGTTTTGCTCCTCTTCTCCTTGCATTCGATAAAATTGGTGCTTAATATGCTATTGATTTACAGTGTCTGTTCGTTAACACCAAGTCTAAACTGTTGCTTTGATTTTTCATGTTACTTAGGATAGCAGTATGACCAGGACAAGCTACAAGATCCCAGTTCATCTGATCCAGGGTGTGTTAGGGATAACCTATTACGGAAGATGGCCATGCTCATGAGCCCCTCTGGATCAAAATAGGTATTCCTTTCTGCCTCTTTTTGGATTCACTCATATTTTGCCTCGTGGATTGATGGGTTTGTCCTATGGTACTGTAATTGTAAAGTCCGATCCTCATTTAATTTCTGTAATTGATTATCTGCTTGACGAGGCTATACCAACTGTCTAAATTTTGAATGCATGCTAGGTAAGGCTTTATTAAGCCCTTGGTGTTGATTGAGCGTTTGCTCCTCATTGTAGGATGGCAAGTTCTGGCAGCTGGAGCATGTCTCATAAGAGAGCAATGAAATCCATTGTACTGTTCCGTTAAAAAAAAGTACATTGTGCTGTTATGGTAGTAGCAGATGTGCCATCATTTTCTTATTGTATATTCCTGTGTAATGAAATGTATTCCTGAGATGATTTTTTGTGTTATGTAAACCTGGGAGATGTGTTATGTGATGTGATATGATGGTTTACTTCAATTTGACCTCGAGTTTTCCTAATTTGAATGAAATAATGTTGGATGTATGTGTGTGACTGGGCTAAAGTTGGCTTGTGCCAAACTGGACAAATAATTAGGCCGAAAAAGGCCACATCCCAACCAGCATCGAACAATTTCAAAAATGAAATGAAAAGTCCTACAAAAAAAGAAATGGACTACAAAAAGGCTGAGGGCCAAAAAAATTGCATGAATCTCAAAAACTAAAACGGCTGAATTGTTGGGCTAGGCCCATGTAGCTAGAGAAAATTAACAGAAAAATATATATTAAAAAGGCTGAATTACTGGGCTAGGCCCATGTAGAAAACCGAATTGGACCGGGATGATTCTAATCAACGACCTTTTCATTTGGTCGCAATTTTGCCATGTCAGCTTGCCACGCCAGATCCGACGTGGCCTGGGCAGACAACCAGCGACCAAAACACCTTTTATTTTGGTCGTTGCCTTCTACGGCCATATCATAGAGAAGGTCGTTAATTTCCATTAAACATGGTCAGCTTTTGCCCATCTGTTTTTTTTTCACAAAAGGTCGCAAATGAAAAATAACGAACATTCATCGACAAATAGTGGTGGTCGCAAGTTGACATATTTCTTGTAGTGATAATAAAACCTCTAGACCATGTCTTCTGCTCTGGTGATGAAATTGTTCATCACCTCATGTATTGACTATGTAGTGGCTAGATACACCTGGAACACAGTCGGTGACAACTCTAGGAGCAGACTACCTTTCTATTGTTAGGTTTTGGATTTCTAATGAGAATAATTATGTGATCAATGTTGCATATGCTGCTTCTATGTGGTGTTTATGGAAAATAATAAATTCCATGATCTTTAATAACACCGCATGGATCTCTGTTAAGAAGGAAACTGGGAGAATTATCGGTACTATAAAAAAGGGATGATCCTATTGTGATAGCCCGAGACCGGCGCTCGAGATGCCTTCCATGTTTTCGCGATAGCCGTGTTAATTATTTGTTGGGTTAATTATCCTTTTGCCCTCAGTGGTGTCTCTGTGCTCAGTTTTGCCCTCAGATGCAAATTGTGCTCAGTTTTGCCCCTAGTCCATGCACAGCTACTATGACGAGGCCAAACGGCCATATTTGAGTCCATTCCGTCCGCCAGCGTTAAGTTGTGGGTCCGGAGCTTACACTAAAGTAAATATGCCCTAGAGGCAATAACAAAGTTATTATTTATTTCCTCATATCATGATAAATGTTTATTATTCATGCTAGAATTGTATTAACCGGAAACATGATACATGTGTGAATACATAGACAAACATATAGTCACTAGTATGCCTCTACTTGACTAGCTCATTAATCAAAGATGGTTATGTTTCCTAACCATAGACATGTGTTGTCATTTGATTAATGGGATCACATCATTAGGAGAATGATGTGATTGACATGACCCATTCCGTTAGCCTAGCACTTGATCGTTTAGTATATTGCTATTGCTCTCTTCATGACTTATACATGTTCCTGTAACTATGAGATTATGCAACTCCCGTTTACCAGAAGAACACTTTGGGTACTACCAAATGTCACAACGTAACTGGGTGATTATAAAGGAGTACTACAGGTGTCTCCGAAGGTACATGTTGAGTTGGCGTATTTCGAGATTAGGTTTTGTCACTCCGATTGTCGGAGAGGTATCTCTGGGCCCTCTCGGTAATGCACATCACTATAAGCCTTGCAAGCAATGTGACCAATGAGTTGGTTACGGGATGATGCATTACGTAATGAGTAAAGAGACTTGCCGGTAACGAGATTGAACTAGGTATTGGATACCGACGATCGAATCTCGGGCAAGTAACATACCGATGACAAAGGGAACAACGTATGTTGTTATGCGGTTTGACCGATAAAGATCTTCATAGAATATGTAGGAACCAATATGGGCATCCAGGTTCCGCTATTGGTTATTGACCGAGAATAGTTCTAGGTCATGTCTACATAGTTCTCGAACCCGTAGGGTCCGCACGCTTAACGTTACGATGACAGTTTTATTATGAGTTTATAAGTTTTGATGTACCGAAGTTTGTTCGGAGTCCCGGATGTGATCACGGACATGACGAGGAGTCTCGAAATGGTCGAGACATAAAGATTGATATATTGGAAGCCTATGTTTGGACATCGGAAGTGTTCCGGGTGAAATCGGCATATTACCGGAGTACCGGGGGGTTACCGGAACCCTCCCGGGGGTTATTGGGCCTACATGGGCCATAAGGGAGAAGAGGAGAGGAGGCAAGAGGTGGGCCACGCCCCCTCCCCTCCCTAGTCCGAATAGGACAAGGAGAGGGGGGTGGCGCCCCCCCTTTCCTTCCCCTCTTCCTCCTCCTTCCCCCCTTCTCCTACTCCAACTAGGAAAGAAGGGAGTCCTACTCCCGGTGGGAGTAGGACTCCCCCCTTGGTGCGCCCTCCTTCGCCGGCGGCCTCCTCCCCCTGGCTGCTTTATATACGGGGGCGGGGGGCACCCTAGAACACACAAGTTGATCTACGGATCGTTCCTTAGCCGTGTGCGGTGCCCCCTCCACCATATTCCACCTCGGTCATATCCGTCGCGGAGTTTAGGCGAAGCCCTGCGCCGGTAGAACATCATCATCGTCACCACGCCGTCGTGCTGACGGAACTCATCCCTGAAGCTTTGCTGGATCGGAGCTCGGGGATCGTCATCGAGCTGAACGTGTGCTGAACTCGGAGTTGTTGTACGTTCGGTGCTTGGATCGGTTGGATCGTGAAGACGTACGACTACATCAACCGCGTTTTCATAACGCTTCCGCTTACGGTCTACGAAGGTACGTGGACGACACTCTCCCCTCTTGTTGCTATGTCATCACCATGATCTTGCGTGTGCGTAGGAATTTTTTTGAAATTACTGCGTTCACCAACAGTGGCATCCGAGCCTAGGTTTTATGCGTTGATATTATATGCACGAGTAGAACACAAGTGAGTTGTGGGCGATACAAGTCATACTGCTTACCAGCATGTCATACTTTGGTTCGGCGGTATTGTGAGATGAAGCGGGCCGGACCGACATTACGCGTACGCTTACGCGAGACTGGTTTCACTGTTACGAGCACTCATGCTTAAAGGTGGCTGGCGGGTGTCTGTCTCTCTCACTTTAGCTGAATCGAGTGTGGCTACGCCCGGTCCTTGCGAAGGTTAAAACAACACTAACTTGACGAACTATCGTTGTGGTTTTGATGCGTAGGTAAGAACGGTTCTTGCTAAGCCCGTAGCAGCCACGTAAAATATGCAACAACAAAGTAGAGGACGTCTAACTTGTTTTTGCAGGGCATGTTGTGATGTGATATGGTCAAGACGTGATGCTATATTTTATTGTATGAGATGATCATGTTTTGTAACCGAAGTTATCGGCAACTGGCAGGAGCCATATGGTTGTCGCTTTATTGTATGAAATGCAAACGCCCTGTAATTACTTTACTTTATCACTAAGCGGTAGCGATAGTCGTAGAAGCAATAGATGGCGTAACGACAACGATGCTACGATGGAGATCAAGGTGTCGCGCCAGTGACGATGGTGATCACGACAGTGCTTCGAAGATGGAGATCACAAGCACAAGATGATGATGGGCATATCATATCACTTATATTGATTGCATGTGATGTTTATCCTTTATGCATCTTATCTTGCTTTGATTGACGGTAGCATTTTAAGATGATCTCTCACTAATAATCAAGAAGTGTTCTCCCTGAGTATGCACCGTTGTGAAAGTTCTTCGTGCTGAGACACCACATGATGATCGGGTGTGATAGGCTCTATGTTCAAATACAACGGGTGCAAAACAGTTGCACACGTGGAATACTCAGGTCATACTTGATGAGCCTAGCATATACAGATATGGCCTCAGAACACGGAGACCGAAAGGTCGAACGTGAATCATATAGTAGATATGATCAACATAGTGATGTTCACCATTGAAACTACTCCATCTCACGTGATGATCGGACATGGTTTAGTTGATTTGGATCACGTGATCACTTAGATGACTAGAGAGATGTCTGTCTAAGTGGGAGTTCTTAAGTAATATGATTAATTGAACTTAAATTTATCATGAACTTAGTACCTGATAGTATTTTGCTTGTCTATGTTTGTTGTAGATAGATGGCTCGTGCTGTTGTTCCGTTGAATTTTAATGCGTTCCTTGAGAAAGCAAAGTTGAAAGATGATGGTAGCAATTACACGGACTGGGTCCGTAACCTGAGGATTATCCTCATTGCTGCACAGAAGAATTACGTCCTGGAAGCACCGCTGGGTGTCAGGCCTGCTGCTGATGCAACTGACGACGTTAAGAACTTCTGGCAGAGCAAAGCTGATGACTACTCGATAGTTCAGTGTGCCATGCTTTACGGCTTAGAACCGGGTCTTCAACCACATTTTGAACGTCATGGAGCATATGAGATGTTCCAGGAGTTGAAGTTAATATTTCAAGCAAATGCCCAGATTGAGAGATATGAAGTCTCCAATAAGTTCTATAGATGCAAGATGGAGGAGAATAGTTCCGTCAGTGAACACATACTCAAAATGTCTGGGTATAATAATCACTTGACTCAACTGGGAGTTAATCTTCCTGATGATAGTGTCATTGACAGAATTCTCCAATCACTGCCACCAAGCTACAAGAGCTTCGTGATGAACTATAATATGCAAGGGATGGACAAGACTATTCCCAAGCTCTTCGCAATGCTAAACGCCGCGGAGGTAGAAATCAAGAAGGAGCATCAAGTGTTGATGGTTAACAAGACCAACAGTTTCAAGAAAAAGGGCAAAGGGAAGAAGAAGGGGAACTTCAAGAAGAACAGCAAACAAGTTGCTGCTCAAGAGAAGAAACCCAAGTCTGGACCTAAGCCTGAAACTGAGTGCTTCTACTGCAAGCAGACTGGACACTGGAAGCGGAACTGCCCCAAGTATTTGGCGGATAAGAAGGATGGCAAAGTGAACAAAGGTATATGTGATATACATGTTATTGATGTGTACCTTACTAATGCTCGCAGTAGTACCTGGGTATTTGATACTGGTTCTGTTGCTAATATTTGCAACTCGAAACAGGGACTACGGATTAAGTGAAGATTGGCTAAGGACAAGGTGACGATGCGAGTGGGAAATGGTTCCAAAGTCGATGTGATCGCGGTCGGCACGCTACCTCTACATCTACCATCGGGATTAGTTTTAGACCTGAATAATTGTTATTTGGTGCCAGCGTTGAGCATGAACATTATATCTAGATCTTGTTTGATGCAAGACGGTTATTCATTTAAATCAGAGAATAATGGTTGTTCTATTTATATGAGTAATATCTTTTATGGTCATGCACCCTTGAAGAGTGGTCTATTTTTGTTAAATCTCGATAGTAGTGATACAGTGTTGAAACCAAAAGATGCAGAGTTGATAATGATAGTGCAACTTATTTGTGGCACTACCGTTTAGGTCATATCAGTGTAAAGCACATGAAAAAACTCCATACTGATGGGCTTTTGGAATCACTTGATTATGAATCACTTGGTACTTGCAAACCGTGTCTCATGGGCAAGATGACTAAAACGCCGTTCTCCGGAACTATGGAGCGAGCAACTGATTTGTTGGAAATCATACATACTGATGTTTGTGGTCCAATGAATGTTGAGGCTCGTGGCGGGTATCGTTATTTTCTCACCTTCACAGATGATTTGAGCAGATATGGGTATATCTACTTAATGAAACACAAGTCTGAAACGTTTGAAAAGTTCAAAGAATTTCAGAGTGAAGTGGAAAATCATCATAACAAGAAAATAAAGTTTCTACGATCTGATCGTGGAGGAGAATATTTGAGTTACGAGTTTGGTTTACATTTGAAACAATGCGGAATAGTTTCGCAACTCACGCCACCTGGAACACCACAACGAAATGGTGTGTCCGAACGTCGTAATCGTACTTTACTAGATATGGTGCGATCTATGATGTCTCTTACTGATTTACCGCTATCGTTCTGGGGTTATGCTTTAGAGACGGCCGCATTCACATTGAATAGGACACCATCAAAATCCATTAAGACAACGCCTTATGAACTGTGGTTTGGCAAGAAACCAAAGTTGTCGTTTCTTAAAGTTTGGGGCTGCGATGCTTATGTGAAGAAACTTCAACCAGATAAGCTCGAACCTAAATCGGAGAAATGTGTCTTCATAGGATACCCAAAAGAGACCATTGGGTACATCTTCTATCACAGATCTAAGGGCAAGATTTTCGTTGCTAAAATCGGATCCTTTCTAGAGAAGGAGTTTCTCTCGAAAGAAGTGAGTGGGAGGAAAGTAGAACTTGATGAGAATAAATGGATCTTTAAGAAGAAGACTGACGCTGATGGTAATGTAACTGTCTATAAAGCTCGACTTGTCGCGAAAGGTTTTCGACAAGTTCAAGGGGTTGACTACGATGAGACTTTCTCACCCGTAGCGATGCTTAAGTCTGTCCGAATCATGTTAGCTATTGCTGCATTTCATGATTATGAAATCTGGCAAATGGATGTCAAAACTGCATTCTTGAATGGATTTCTGGAAGAAGAGTTGTATATGATGCACCCAGAAGGTTTTGTTGATCCAAAAAGTGCTAACAAAGTGTGCAAGCTCCAGCGATCCATTTAAGGACTGGTGCAAGCATCTCGGAGTTGGAATAAACACTTTGATAGTGTGATCAAAGCATATGGTTTTATATAGACTTTTGGAGAAGCCTGTATTTACAAGAAAGTGAGTGGGAGCTCTGTAGCATTTCTGATATTATATGTAGATGACATATTATTAATTGGAATGATATAGAATTTCTGGGTAGCATAAAGGGACACTTGAATAAAAGTTTTTCAATGAAAGACCTCGGTGAAGCTGCTTACATATTGGGCACCAAGATTTATAGAGATAGATCAAGACGCTTAATAGGACTTTCACAAAGCACATACCTTGATAAAATTTTGAAAAAGTTCAAAATGGATCAGGCAAAGAAAGGGTTCTTGCCCGTGCTTCAAGGTGTGAAGTTGAGTCAAACTCAATGTCCGACCACAGCAGAAGATAGAGAGAAAATGAAAGATGTTCCCTATGCTTCAGCCATAGGCTCTATCATGTATGCAATGTTGTGTACCAGACCTGACGTATGCTTAGCAATAAGCTTGGCAGGAAGGTACCAAAGTAATCCAGGAGTGGATCACTAGACAGCGGTCAAGAACATCCTGAAATACCTGAAAAGGACTAAGGATATGTTTCTCGTATATGGAGGTGACAAAGAGCTAGTCGTAAATGGTTACGTTGATGCAAGCTTTGACACTGATCCGGACGATTCTAAATTGCAAACCGGATACATATTTTTATTAAACGATGGAGCTGTAAGTTGGTGCAGTTCTAAACAAAGCGTCGTGGCGGGATCTACATGTGAACCGGAGTACATAGCTGCTTCGGAAGCAGCAAATGAAGGAGTCTGGATGAAGGAGTTCATTTCCGATCTAGGTGTCATACCTAGTGCATCGGGACCAATGAAGATCTTCTGTGACAATACTGGTGCAATTGCCTTGGCAAAGGAATCCAGATTTCACAAGAGGACCAAGCACATCAAGAGACGCTTCAATTCCATCCGGGACCAAGTCCAAGTGGGAGACATAGAAATTTGCAAGATACATACGGATCTGAATGTTGCAGACCCATTGACTAAGCCTCTCTCACGAGCAAAACATGATCAGCACCAAGACTCCATGGGTGTTAAAATCATTACTATGTAATCTAGATTATTGACTCTAGTGCAAGTGGGAGACTGAAGGAAATATGCCCTAGAGGCAATAATAAAGTTATTATTTATTTCCTCATATCATGATAAATGTTTATTATTCATGCTAGAATTGTATTAACCAGAAACATGATACATATGTGAATACATAGACAAACATATAGTCACTAGTATGCCTCTACTTGACTAGCTCATTAATCAAAGATGGTTATGTTTCCTAACCATAGACATGTGTTGTCATTTGATTAATGGGATCACATCATTAGGAGAATGATGTGATTGACATGACCCATTCCGTTAGCCTAGCACTTTATCGTTTAGTATATTGCTATTGCTCTCTTCATGACTTATACATGTTCCTGTAACTATGAGATTATTCAACTCCCGTTTACCAGAAGAACACTTTGGGTACTACCAAATGTCACAACGTAACTGGGTGATTATAAAGGAGTACTACAGGTGTCTCCGAAGGTACATGTTGAGTTGGCGTATTTCGAGATTAGGTTTTGTCACTCCGATTGTCGGAGAGGTATCTCTGGGCCCTCTCGGTAATGCACATCACTATAAGCCTTGCAAGCAATGTGACCAATGAGTTGGTTACGGGATGATGCATTACGTAACGAGTAAAGAGACTTGCCGGTAACGAGATTGAACTAGGTATTGGATACCTACGATCGAATCTCGGGCAAGTAACATACCGATGACAAAGGGAACAACGTATGTTGTTATGCGGTTTGACCGATAAAGATCTTCGTAGAATATGTAGGAACCAATATGGGCATCCAGGTTCCGCTATTGGTTATTGACCGAGAATAGTTCTAGGTCATGTCTACATAGTTCTCGAACCCGTAGGGTCCGCACGCTTAACGTTACGATGACAGTTTTATTATGAGTTTATAAGTTTTGATGTACCAAAGTTTGTTCGGAGTCCCAGATGTGATCACGGACATGACGAGGAGTCTCGAAATGGTCGAGACATAAAGATTGATATATTGGAAGCCTATGTTTGGACATCGGAAGTGTTCCGGGTGAAATCGGCATATTACCGGAGTACCGGGGGGTTACCGGAACCCTCCCGGGGGTTATTGGGCCTACATGGGCCATAAGGGAGAAGAGGAGAGGAGGCAAGAGGTGGGCCGCGCCCCCTCCCCTCCCTAGTCCGAATAGGACAAGGAGAGGGGGGCGGCGCCCCCCTTTCCTTCCCCTCTTCCTCCTCCTTCCCCCCTTCTCCTACTCCAACTAGGAAAGAAGGGAGTCCTACTCCCGGTGGGAGAAGGACTCCCCCCTTGGCGCGCCCTCCTTGGACGGCCGCCTCCTCCCCCTGGCTCCTTTATATATGAGGCCGGGGGGCACCCTAGGACACACAAGTTGATCTACGGATCGTTCCTTAGCCGTGTGCGGTGCCCCCCTCCACCATATTCCACCTCGGTCATATCGTCGCGGAGTTTAGGCGAAGCCCTGCGCTGGTAGAACATCATCATCGTCACCACGCCGTCGTGCTGACAGAACTCATCCCCGAAGCTTTGCTGGATCGGAGCTCGGGGATCGTCATCGAGCTGAACGTGTGCTGAACTCGGAGGTGCCGTACGTTCGGTGCTTGGATCGGTCGGATCGTGAAGACGTACGACTACATCAACCGCGTTGTCATAACGCTTCCGCTTATGGTCTACGAGGGTACGTGGACGACACTCTCCCCTCTTGTTGCTATGTCATCACCATGATCTTGCGTGTGCGTAGGAAATTTTTTGAAATTAATGCGTTCCCCAACATACACGTGGGACTGCGTGGACGTGGGTCCGGAGCTGACATGTAGGCCCGTGCAACTAAATCCCCAAATCATTCGTAGCTCACTCTGCCCATCCGCTTCCCCGCCGGTCGGCTGACTTGCGCCGCCGCCGGCACTTGCGCCGCGGCCAGGACCTGCCCCGCCACCAGCTGCACGCCTACTCTACCGCTACCTTTCCGCGCCTACGCTCCACGGCTGCCTGCGACGCCCGCCACCTTCCTGCGACGCCAGGGGTGGGGCGCCTGCCACCTGCTCGACCCGCGGCGCGGCCTCCTTCCGTGCGCCCGACCGGAGCGCTCAAAGGTGGGGGGCTGCTGGAGCTATTTGAACTAGGAGGAAGAACCCTAGGGCGAAATGGAGAGCAGCGGCGACCCCGGAGTTTCTGGCGAGGCAGGCATCGGGCCAGAGATCCGCCGCGTCCACGACTGGGTTCCCGAGGGGTAAGTCTTGCCTCCTGTTTAGATTGAGCTTAGTTGTGCATTTGAACACTCGATTCGAGTAGGTTTGCCCAATTAGTGTGCTGATTGCGTCTCTGTTTTTCGCCGGTTAGGATGGAGTTGCGGTTTGCTTTCTTGATGCACATTAGAAGGGACCGGTACACGTTCGATGCAAAGGATCAGAAGAAATACCAAGGAGGTTTTGATTATCGGTTGCCAATGGCTAGTAATTGGAGTTTCAGACAATTTGGGGAGGTAATTTGTAGCCAATATCCTTGGGGTTTGCTTGATGAAGTGGTATACATATACTATGATGGGGAAAAGAAATGGGTGACAGTTAGTAATGATGAAGAGCTAGCTACCATGTTTGTTAGGCATAAAGAGAAAGATAATTTTCATGTGAGGCTGCAAGTTGATGTGCTTGAGCAGGCATTTGGACCTAGGATGACGGGTGCAACATCTCGGGGAGAACCAAGTCGTCGTAATGGCATCTCTAGCCAGAACAGTTCAGTTGGTGCACGGCGACATGGTGGCTCGACAAGTGTGGGCAACAGTAGTAGGGCCCCCCTTGAAGTGGAGCATGATGACTACAATTCTGGGGTTGATGAAGAGAAGCTATATTATGATGTTATTCGGAATTTACGACGGGCACCTTGGGCTGATAACCAAGATGAGGCTCACAATGCAGTCCGTGTGGATGATGACGCGGTGGGTGAGGACGAAGACCTTGAAGCTATTGAATGGGACCCTTTGAACCCTAATTTGGAAGAAGGTACAGTTTTTGCATCCATGAATGAGTGTAGAAATGCACTTGTGACATACTGCATCAAGGTAGAACGTACTTTCAAAGTTGACAAGAGCGATCAAGTACGTTACAGAGTGCACTGTCCGACTGAGGATTGTCCATGGAGGCTGCTCGCATCTAAAATGCGAAATAGCACTAATGTTCAGGTCAAAGTGAACCCTTTTAAGCACACATGCCAGGAATCAACCCTTAGGAAGGATACAATCAATAGAGCCAAGTCAAGATGGGTGGCAGAAGAAGTAAAGAAGTGGGTGAAAGAAAACCAGCAAATGGGTCCAAAGGAATTGCAGAAGAACATCAAAGATAAATTCAAGATAGATTTACCATACATGAGGTTGTTCAATGGTAAACAACAGGCTATGGATTCTATTTATGGTAACTGGCAGGAAAGTTTTCAATTGTTGTATTCATTCAAAGGTGAAGTGGAGAGGACAAGCCCAGGTAGTATTGTAGATATTGATCACCACACCGTGGAGTACACATTCAGGGGAGTGACAAAGACCAAGGAATGCTTTAGGAGGGTTTTTGTCTGCTTTGAGGCTTGTCGCCGGGGTTTTTTGGCAGGTTGCAGGCCTTATTTGGCTATTGATGCCACTTTTCTCATAGGGAGGTTTAAAGGACAGTTAGTAGCTGCTTGTGCAGTTGATGCACACAGTTTTGTATTTCCAGTTGCCTACGGTGTGCTGGAGACAGAGTCTGAGGAGAGTTGGACTTGGTTTTTGCATAATCTGTGCTGGGCTATTGCACATCCCAATGGGTTGGTCATTCATACAGATGCCTGCAAAGGTTTAGAAGTGGTCGTGGACAATGTGTTCCCTAGAGTAGAGCATAGGGAATGCATGCGTCACCTTGCTGCAAATTTCATGAAGAAATTCAAAGGAAAGGTGTATACCGACAATTTATGGCCAGCATCTTTGATTTGCAGTGTGAATAAGCACAACTACCACTTGAGGCAGTTATACATGAATCCCAAAGTGAAAGAATACTTGGAAACACACCACTCCAAGTTATGGGCCAGAAGCCAATTCAGTGAACTGAGCAAAGTTGACTATGTGCACAATAATCTAGCAGAGTCTTTCAACTCAACGATCCGAAAACTAAAGGGTCATTATGTGGTGGATTTGCTGGACAGGATAAGGATAGAATACATGCAGAAATTTCATTATCGTGCAGGAATAGCCGAGGCAAAATTCATGGGCCACATTATCATCCCTGCCGTGATGAATGAGCTGATGCAGAAAACAACAGGCTTGGAAATGAACATGACTCTTTGCTCGGGTACCACAGCAGAGATATCATATTTGGATAAAGAGAAGAGGGAATTGAGATATCCAGTGGATTTAGAAGCTAGAACTTGCAGTTGTAGGCAATGGCAGATAACTGGGTTGCCATGCATTCATGCCTTGTTTTTCATCACTTCTCTCCCTGGTCCAGCAAGGAACATTCAGCAATATGTGCATGATTACTACTCTGTTGCAAGGTTCAAAGCCACATATGCTTATGCCTTGCCTGCTATGGAGGGAAAACAACAATGGGACATGGTGGACCCTGGATTCAAGCTTTGTGCTCCAGTTCTGAAGAGAGTAGCAGGTAGACCAAGGAAGAGTCGAATCAGACCTCGCAGCGAAGGAGTTGGACTTGGAGCGAGGAAGCGTAAGTGCACAAGATGTGGTGGGTCTGGTCATTTCGGTAAGTATTGTGATAACATAGTAGATCCAGCGTTCGGAGAGAGTTTCGATGAAGGCTTCGATGAAAATGATGGACACCAGCTGGTTGTATCAGATGAGGATTTTGACGAGGTTCGAAATGATGATGGTCAACAGCTGCATGATTTTGACAATGATCCAAGTGAGGCTCCAAATAGTGATAATGGTGATCCAAGTGAGGCTCCAAATAGTGATCATGGTGATCCAAGTGAGGCTCCAAATGATGATCATGGTGATCCAAGTGAGGCTCAAAATGATGATCATGGTGATCCAAGTGAGGCTCCAAATGATGATCCAAATGAGGCTCTAAATGGTGACCAACCTTCTGTTGTTGTGAGTTCTGCTAGGTATGTAAATCTTGCAAGGGTCAAATACTACTGTACATTTATGGGTCACTTGACATGATCTCATTACCCTTTATGTTTTGCACAGCTCTATGATAGGTTTGAAGAAGACGCACAAGGTACTGACAACCAAGAGGAGAAGAGAAGAAGCAATGAGCACAAGGTGCACGAGGAGCAAAGCGATGGCAAGAAGCTCAAGGAACAGACAGAAGCCTGAACGCTATATGTGAATAATTATGAAACATTATGAATAATGTTGTATTTCTGTTGGATGATGTTAGAACTATGTTTGACATGATGGTTAAATCTGTTGGATGATGTTTGAATGAGCACATGGTTTTTCCTTTTTTTGATTTTTTTGAATTTTGTTTTGCTCATTTGAATTCTGGTCAAACCTAACTTTGACCAAGATTTAAACAAGTCTAAAACATCAAAATGAAGAACTAAGCCTGGATCCTTCTTAGTCAATCCAAAATGAAGCTGTGGTGAGGTTTTTGAAATTTTCATGAAAAATGTGCTAAAATGAGGGTCCAAAGGTAGGGTAAACGGCCTCATCTCTAAGCAAGGTTTTTTTCGACCTTGTCTAAATCAGCCAAATAACTTTTCTAAACATATATTCTATATATTCTATATATACGGACTATGTGCGCTGGTTTTTCCATTTTTTGATTTTTTTTAAATTTGTTTTGCTCATTTGAATTCCGATCAAACTTTAACTTTGACCAAGATTTAAATAAGTGTAAAACATCAAAATGAAAAACTAAGCCTGGATCCTTCTTAGTCACTCTAAAATGAAGTTGTGGTGAGTTTTTTGAATTTTTCATGTTTATTTCCTCAAAACACTTCTCTTCACTTCATACAAAAGAGTTTGAGATACTCGAGATATCATACAATACACATGAACTTATCGTTTAAATGTATGTAAACCTTGTTTATCAACTTAAATCGTTAGTATATGACATAAGAAGACTATGTGCGCCGGTTTTTTATTTTTCTGATTTTTATTTAATTTATTATGCTCATTTGAAATCTGGTCAAACATAGCTTTGACTGCTCCAAACCCCTCCCAAACCCCGCTAACCCTAGCGCTGAACCAGGACCGTTCATCTAACCCTAGCGCTGAATAAGGGCCGTCGATCTAACCCTTCTAGAAGGAATCTGTGGAGAGGAGGGGGGCGATCCGCGAGATGCAATCTGATTGGCTGGGAGATTCTTTTTTTTAAACAAATATCGGGCGCGCTGGATGGACCGTTGGGCCGTCTCGTTGTCTGGGCCTGAGACCGCAGTAAATAGCCCGTCTCAGCCTTTCCAGGCCTTGCATGCATGCATGGGAGGCGGCGACGTATATAGGCTGCGACGTGGGTTTGCATGCGCGGGAGGCTGCGACGTGCATGCATGCGAGCGAGGCGTGCTAGGCCTGCTAGGCTACCGAGGCCAGCTAGGTGGTTCAACGAGTCAGATGCACCGTCCGGTCAAAGAGCTATGCAGTGATTCAAATGCACGCACGCGCCCCATGCATGCATCGTTTTTGTGCAAAAATTTAAGAGTGCAAAGCGTAACGGATACACACACGCGTTCGGATTCACACACGCACTGTTCTCACCCTTTCTCTCTTCCTCTCCCACCCACAGGCCTATAAATGGGGTGCCTATCTTCCTCTCCCACCCATAAGCCAGATCCGATCCATTCTCTCCAACTTCAAACACCCAATCGACCGAGCCCTCCCCAAGCGAGACCATGCAGTTCAATGGGCCGACCTTCAGCCGTCCGCCTGTCGTGCCGGAGCGGCGCTACCCACCGGGCGTGCTCGTGGAGAGGGAGCTCCGCGTGTGGGCTTTTTCAAGGTGGAGGGGTTCCGTCGAACTCACCCGCGCCTTCCTCAGAGCCGGCTATGCCCACCTCCCACGGGGCTCGCCGAGGATGTTCACCCTGAACGAGGTTCGTGACCGCGGCGACATCCTCCTACTGCTCACGGTCACCTTCACCAACCAGTTTGACGCGCGCGAGCTCCTCGGCCAAGTCTTTTGGTGCGGCTGCGAGGCCATCTTCTTCACCGTCTACAACATCTACACCAACTACGAGAACATCTTCCCCACTCCAACCGGGATGCACTCCCTTCCCTACGACGACGAGGAGGAGGTGTGAAGATGAAGACGGTGTTGAAGGGGCGCGCGCGGCCAAAGTGGAAGGAGGAGATCAAGATGAAGACGGTTTCGTTTTTTATTTGTTGCTTTTCTATGTCGTGTCGTGTCGTGTCATGTTTCGTCATGTGTCCGTAAACTGTCCGTGAACTTATTATTGTAATGGTACTTGTGTTGCATCTTATCTAAGTTATTTATTAGGGTTTATTATGTGTGTTAAAAAATGTTCGTGCCCAAGCATATAATTTCTTCCCTAAACCAAGTCATCAAGCTCGAGAACTTGTGGTTGTCATTCAAAAGAGGGGGTGAGAAGCCCTCCGTTTTATTCAAAAAAAAATAAGTCATGAACTAACATGCAAATTTATTCCGTTTAAATCCTAAACCAAGTGCCACTCTAACACTAAACCAAGTGCCACTCTAACCAAAACCACGTGGCAGTGCAAGCATACGTTTTCAACCTTCCAACCCTCCAAAATTTCAGTGCAAAACAAAGGAAAACCACTCTCACGCGTGTGCAAACATTCACGGTCTCACATTTTTTGACAAATTTCACAGTCTCACTATGTATACATTTCTTCCCTACCCATGTCAAACTCTTGCCATCTGTCCTAGCGGTTACCAGCGCAGCCCTAAACACCACAAACCCACGCGGTCTTGGGTTCGAGTCCCCAGCCGCACCAATTTTTTGTGCATTTTCCACCCTTCATTTTTTAGACAAGGCACATTTTCCATGACATTTTGGTCTTTGATTTAAATCACTGTGTATTTGAATTGGATTACTTAAATTGCTATTAAATATTTAACAGCTCCAAAAAATTTCTAACCTTAATTGTTTGGCTCCGGAATAATTCATTAGCTGCATTTCATTGATCAAAAGTTTCTGAATTCTTCATTTCTTCTCCTTTTTTTCAACATATTTAAATGTTGGTCACTTCTTCTCTTTTTTTTCAACATTTAAACAACTTTGACCAACATTTAAACTAGGTGAATTTCTCATACAATTTCAAGATTACAAATTCCTCCATAATTCATGCATTTCCATACATTTTCAACATTACAACCAGTGCAATTACCATACCTACAAATGCCCAAAAGTATTTGCAAATGGGTATTGGTAGTGCTTGATCTTCAAGCTTCCTAACCTTCTTCTTCAACATCCTAAGCTCAATAGCTAGCTCTCTGTCAGTGCGTGCTTCGCCCTCCATCTCTTCTTCCGGAGCTCGTGCTGCGGCCACTGCGGTTTGGGGCAGCATGCGCAACCATTCGTCATGCTCTTCATGCAGTTCATTTATCAGAGTCTTGGCCAGGGCATCGACCCAAAGAAAGAAGCATGTCACCTGCATGAACACAGAACAGATCAACCGATTGCTCAAAGATCCCGACCATGAAAATGGTGCAATTGCCCCGATTCTTACCCCATTCTCGCTGGACACGTAGAACGGATGATTGTGGTTCCTCGGTGTGTGAGAAACCCTCCGATCAACGCTCGCCCGGCACCGCGGACAGACGAAGACAGGCATCTCCACACGCGCCCGGCTCTGCATCCGCGAGGTGGCGCGGGAGCTTGCGGAAGACATGGAGCTCGGAGCCGAACGGGATCTCAACGCCGCCGCGCCCTCCACAGCTAGCTTCCCACCGCTGCGCCCTCCACAGCTAGCTCCCACCGTCGTCGTGCTCTCGCTCTCTCGCTGTGGTCAGCGCCGTGCTCTCTGTCGCCGTGGTCACCACTGCTGTCGCCCGCTAATATAGCACACCCGCAACGGCTCTATGCTCAACGGCTCTCTGCTGGGTCCCACAAGCCACGCGTGCAACGTTCTGAATAAAATTGGCCGCCTCTTGCCGCCTGGTCCCACCTGTAAGGGCCGAGTCAAAACGTTGACCTGATGGAGACGCCAAAGTTCACAGAACGAGTCGGTGCGCACGGACTAGGGGCAAAACTGAGCACAATTTGCATCTGAGCGCAAAACTGAGCAGATGAACACCACTAAGGGTAAAAGGATAATTAACCCTTATTTGTTTGTTGCATTCTTCATAGGATCATTCACATTGCGTTGACACTTCATTGTCGTCATTTGTTTTCAAAACATGCATCCCTTCGTAGTTGATGGCTCCTCATTCTTGTCGTTGACCATTTCGAGACCAACTCATCAATGTTTCGAGACCAACTCATTCTCGAGATGCCTGCGAGATCGTTAAAATGTAATTTTTTATGTTGCATCTCCTGCCTAAGAAATGGTCACTACGAGCACCTCTTTGCTACATGCATTAGACACAAACCCATCAATGTCTCCCTTATCAGCACCCACCGGCATAGGCATCCACCTTGATGGAGCTGATACACTATTTCTTGATGCATGCACCGGGGCCGCGACAATCTCATTCAGTTCTTGCAGAAAAGTTACGAATGAAACTGCTCGTCGCTAGAGGCCTTTGAAATTTACCTTTCATAAATAATATCTCTTTTGGCCTTTGAGATCCCCCACGTAGTAACGGTAGTTGTCACATTAATCTTGCTGCGATACAATCTCTAGCTCGTGAATCAGATGATAATCGCCTAATCAAGTCACACGTTAATAACGGGGGAAGCGACCAGCCCCGCGAGGACAAATGACCGGGCAATCATATGCATGTGTCTAGACAATTTAGAAACATGCAAGAACACAAATGAGGATGCGCGGACATACACATAGTTAGATTAGGCAGGTCTGGTTGGAGATGCTCTTTGTAAAAATATTTGGAATAGAAAGACTTATTTTTCTATAATACAATCTTATTCTTTAGTAAAATCAAGATCATTTTCGTATTGTAGAAAAAATCAAGATCATTTTCCAGCGTAATTCTGTTCAAGCAGACCCGCAAAAAGAAAAGAGAAAACTGTTCAAGCAGAAGTGGAATCATGCCATGTTATTACCAGACAAAACACCACAGATCGGGGCGTCAAATCCATCCACCCAGGTAGCAACAGCACTGCCCGCCCACCCGCAGTAGCAGCAGCGGACCACCACAGGTCAGAGGGCGAACCGTCTCCCCCACGTTGTCCACCCATCCGGACGCGCCACGTCGCCCCCATCATTCGCCCGCGTGCGCTCTTCCCACCAACACCACCTCTACCCCCGCGTAATACAGGCGGGTCCGCTATATCCGGCCCCGCGGGTCATCCTCTCGAGTGCGTTTTCGGAGGCAGGTTTCGGCCGTTGGGCGCGGCGCGTACCGATTTGTTAATTCATTCACTCCCCTCCCGTCTCGCTTTCCTGCCACTCTCATGGCCAGATGGCGATGGGCACGGGAGAGGGAGAGGGACTCCACCACCCCCGCCCCCCTCACGTCTCCGTCCAAACCGCCCACCGGGCCGACGAAGCTCGCCTCGCATCCAGAGTCCAGACTTTTCTCTCCTCTCTTCCCCCCACACCCCTCTCCAGATCCCCGCGGACAGTCAAGCAGCTGAATCTCTCGTCCGGTCCAGGTGCGTGCCCATCATCAGCTTTTGTTCCTTTTGTCATGCCGCTGGCTCGGCACAGTGTCCTCCTCCATCATGGGTCAATGGATCCTGATCGAATTCGATACCCATGATTCTTGCTTATCTTGTCCTGCGAAGTGGGAAGTTGTGTGCAGCTTCAGACTTCTGTTCCTCTGGTTTCTTAAGCCGCGCGCTGCTTGCTTTGTTGGCGATTCACCAATCATAGTCACTGTGCTGCTCCTCTGGTTTCTTGATTGGTGATTCAGTGCCCCACAGCTTGCTTCCAGTGATCCAGCTTCCCTGTAAGAAGCGAAGGTAGCTAGGATCTGCGCAGCTTTGACAATTCTTCGCTGCTGGCCGCAGGCTGCCGGAGGCTGGGGAAGGCCGGGATCCACCGAGGTGGCGACCGGCATGGCGCTCGATTTGGGAGCCCTCGCTCTCAGGTACACCGGGCTGGCGGTGTCGGACCACGACTCCATCGTCGCCATCAACATCTTCATCGCGCTGCTCTGCGGCTGCATTGTCTTCGGCCACCTGCTCGAGGGGAACCGCTGGGTCAATGAGTCCACCACCGCGCTTGTCCTGGTGAGCCCTCTGCCCCCCGCCGCGCGCTCCAGGTGTTCGTCGTTTTGCCTCAGAGATAGGGAGTAGGGCAACCCTGAGTCTTTCTCCCTGGCTTGCTGCTCGATCGCAGGGGCTCATCACTGGTGGTGTCATTCTGATCTGCACCAAAGGGGTGAATTCGCGCATCCTTATCTTCAGCGAGGATATTTTCTTCATCTACTTGCTCCCGCCCATCATTTTTAACGCCGGGTGAGCGCACTGACTACTTCAACTAGTTATCTTCAGGCATTTGTTTTGTTTTCTGTGCAAGAAAATGCGTTGACGTGTCTTAGTTTAGGCTCTTTATCTTCTCAACAATGTGCAGTGCAAGATAACTAGTTCAAGAAACATTGAACATACATTTAAGTTTATATTACTATGATTTTCTTCAAATAATGCAGGTGATATCTGGTGGGTGTGTGCATGTGTTAATTAACCAGGGAAAATAGTATCTGATGAACTAAAGTTCAGAGAAACAACTTGAATTCAGAGAACTTGCGATTTCAGAGCTTGATTGTGTTCAAGTATATATGTGGATTGCCTAGCCCTTTCCATCAGTTAGGACTTTTGGTTGCGTTGGCTAGTGCATGAAGCTTAACATGATATCAGGACCTAGGGGTTGTTTGGTTGCAGCCCACGGCAACCCTGCCAACCCATCGGCGTGCCAAAATATTGGCGACTGATTCGGCCGCCAGCATCTCGCCCAGGAATTGGCTATCGAATGAACTGGAAAGAGCCAATGGGCCTTGGCAAGCCAAAAAATTGGAGCCCAACCAAACGGATACCAATGCTGCGGTCAACGCCAAATATTTGGATGGGCAGCTCAGGGTAGCGATCCAAACAGACCCCTAAGGTCTTCAGTTCAAGTCCTGGCTTTCGCAATTTATTCAAAAATTGCTGCTGCCCCC
>NC_057795.1:136661814-136743946 GCF_018294505.1 Triticum aestivum | reverse complement strand
CTGAGTGTATTCACGTGTTGACTAACCGCGTCACAAGTGAGAGGGGGTGTTGAAGTGTATATGTGGATTGCCTAGCCCTTTTCATCAGTTCGGACTTTTGGTTGCGTTGGCTAGCATCAAGCTTAACGAATTGCAGAGGAAAATTAGCTAGGTTTCGGTACAAGTATGACCAAGCGGGAACACCAGCGACTAGGATTTACCCCAAAGAGATAAGGATGAGCACGCAGGCTCCAAAACATGGGCTATATAGCCTTACAAGTTACAAGCATCTAGAAGCGCACATAGAGAAGGGAGGAGCTGTCGATGCTTTACAGAAAGATCAACAGCGATCCTCTAACCATTTAGAGACGTCCGATCGTCGATCAACGCTGAGGGTTGGCTGTGACTTGCTGAAGCGGTACGGAGCAACCAGGGGCGTTGGATGGACGATGGGTGGCTCTCGACTCTTCACGCCAACAAGGAGTAATTTAAATTAACTGAAACTGTTAACAGCAGCAGAAGTACTTCGTCAGAGATGCAGGCTGGGTCCTGACAGTGGAGTACTAAATGTTTGGATTAGATAAACAATAAGTCAACTATCAACCCATTCCCTTTTGTCTGGAGGTGTTACCCTAACACTACAGCTAAACCACTGATTTTCTCTCCATTACAAGTGCTTCTCTCAAAGTGGCTAACCACTTTTTATTCCTAATATGTAAGGCTTATAGTTTAGATTTCTAGGTTATGTTAAATAATGCTCCACTGTCCCTTTTACAATTAGTGAATCAATTCGCATTTGTTCGACTGCCCTTGCTAAATGTGGGTATATTCAGTCATTTTGGCTATTTTTCGTTAACTAGGTATAAGTATAACACACTTGCTTTCATTTCTTTTGTATCACATGGACATGGTATTTTTATATGTTACATATGTCTATGAAGCTGCATAGATACCTCAGTACTTGCTCAAAAGTTTCACTCCAAGGTCACAGTATTAGTCTGCAATTATGTAACTTATGTTTCCTAAGATTGAAGTCTTTAGCTCTGACTGTATGATTGTGAATATTTCCACAAACTATCAGGTTTCAAGTAAAGAAAAAGCAATTCTTCCGCAACTTTGCGACAATTATTTTATTTGGTGCTGCTGGAACATTGATATCCTTTGTAATAATCACGTTTGGTAAGTTACTAAATCATTAATTTAATTTTGCCTGTTAATTTTTGTTTCATGTTTGTACTTTTGTTAATGCAGTTCAGCATTACTGGTATGTTTAGTTGGTGTCAGAAGCCAGCTAAGCTTTATCTAACAGTAGAAAAAAAGTGGGAGGTGCTTCTAAAAGAGTCCATCTTTCTGGTTGATTCTGTAATGCAGCTTCTTGTATCATACTCAATACACAGCATAATGGGGCTAAGCTAAACGCAGAGAGTAATCTTTTGGATCACAAATTTTTACGTCAAATGAATGAGAGGTTGTACCTCTTAGAATTGGCTTGTCTCGAGAGCTGCTGCTAGTATTTCAAGTCCTTGAGTGGTGGATGCCATCCACAGATTAAATTTAAATAGTATTTCAAGCCTTCACAAAGGCTGACATAGTATTGGACTCGAGTCAGAAGACAAGGCACTTCTGTAATCTCAAACGGGCTGAAATCTGAACGTCTATGCAAATTAAACCTAAGGCATATGTTAAACAGACCTGATAATTTGCCATACGTTGAATCACTTACACATCCGGAATTGTTCCTGAAACCTAGTAAAGAATCACAATTTTATGTTCATGGATTTATGGGAGTCATCTTCATACAGGAAATGATCTACAAGCATGGTTTTCTCTTATATTGCATCCCTGGAACTTCAATAACTTGCTCAGGTGCTAATATTTTTTTTCTAATGGACATATCAGGTGCTATGGGATTGTTCAGCAAACTTGATGTTGGTCCACTCGAGCTTGGGGACTATCTTGGTTGGATACTTTTTCCTTTACTTACGTACTTGTGTGAAGCTGCTGTTTAGACTTTGGATGCCACTGGATATCTTCTCTTTCTTTTAGCTGATTTTTTAACCTGTATGTGCAGCAATTGGGGCCATCTTCTCAGCAACAGATTCTGTTTGCACCTTACAGGTTTTGCATTGAACAATCTGCCATTTTTGTGCTATGAAGTGAGAAAGCAGACCATTTAGTTTGTAAATTTTTTGCTTGCAGGTGCTTAACCAGGATGAAGCACCCCTACTCTATAGTCTAGTTTTTGGTGAAGGTGTTGTTAATGATGCTACATCAGTTGTGCTCTTCAATGCAATTCAAAACATTGATATTAATCATTTTGATGTCTTCGTTCTACTACAATTCATCGGAAAATTCCTCTACCTATTCTTCACCAGCACCGTTCTTGGAGTAGCTGTAAGTAATCTTTTACTTACACTGTTGTGACACCACCACTAATAATAGGAATTGCTTTAGGATTTGTGCAATGTAGGTTTTGGGAGACCATAGAAAGAATCATTTCATTTCTCTGAGCATTCTGTCCTGATGATTCATTTGAGCACACCTTTGTTGACTGACTATTCGCACTCTTGTTTTCGCAGGCTGGGTTGCTTAGTGCATACATTATTAAGAAACTTTGTTTTGCAAGGTCTGTACAGAGCTCTTTTTTGTGGTTTTTCATTCCTTGGAGCAATTTATTTCATTTTACTACTTACACTGTGAATTACTTCAGAGACTTGAAAACTATTGTGACATGCTTGTGGTGTTATGTGCAGACACTCAACTGACAGAGAAGTTGCTATCATGATACTCATGGCATACCTTTCGTATATGCTGTCAATGGTGGGTGCCGATGAATATAATAAGTTCAAATTAAACAACTCTTTTAATTTATTTATGTCCTTTTGTTTGCTGCCTTAGTTCCTCTTTTAGTAGCATGCAATGCTTACAGATCTTTTGTTGTATTTCAGCTGCTGGATCTGAGTGGCATTCTAACCGTGTTCTTCTGTGGAATAGTAATGTCACATTACACTTGGCATAATGTCACAGAAAGCTCAAGGGTGACTACCAAGTATGTATTGACCTGCTAACTAGGTTTTGCTTGCAGCCATTGCGACTCCTTTGCCCCTTTGCAAAAAGTATACCAACTCGCTGACATTCTTTTATTCATGTTGCAGGCATACTTTTGCAACTTTATCATTCATTGCTGAGATTTTTCTTTTTCTCTATGTCGGGATGGATGCATTGGACATTGATAAATGGAAATTAGCTAGTAGCAGGTACCTTTTGCTGTCCATGACTAATTATCTGATTTTAAGAACTGTATAAATCAACATACAAGAAGGGGAGCCTTGGCGCAGTGGTAAAGCTGCTGCCTTGTGACCATGAGGTCATGGGTTCAAGTCCTGGAAACAGCCTCTTACAGAAATGTAGGGAAAGGCTGCGTACTATAGACCCAAAGTGGTCGGACCCTTCCCTGGACCCTGCGCAAGCGGGAGCTACATGCACCAGGTTGCCCTTTTTATAAATCAACATACAAGGCATATAGTAGTAAATAGTAATCTGCAGATTTACATGGTTACACCAGAAATCTGGAGCACTTATGCATCATCCAGCAGTTAGCTTTGCTTTCATTCAGACCGATGGGTCTAGCAGTGCAGAACTAATGTATTCTGGTGGACTTACATCTGTCAGCGAAGATGAAAATTGATGTCGTTTTTTTTTAATTTGGAAAATTGTGCAAAGAAACATCTCCTTAATGCTTCGATTTGTTGTTATTCGGCAACGTGTGGACACTGCTGAGTACGGGGCCACAACATCAGCTGCCTTAGATGTCTTGCCTATACTTTTTTCTAACTCTTTCCCAAACTAATTTAAGTTTTGTTTCCTTAATGCAGTCCTAAGAAACCAATTGCTTTAAGCGCTGTTATATTGGGTTTGGTTATGGTTGGAAGAGCAGCATTCGTATTCCCTTTATCTTTTCTATCGAACTTAAGTAAAAAAGAGTCGCATCCAAAGATTTCCTTCAACCAACAGGTTAGTATTTTATCATTTTTTTACCGATTTATTTATCAATTTTTGTGCTTCTGTCATTCTGCTCCTTCATAGAGGGAGCTAACTTTGCTGGTGTTTTTCTCTAGGTTATCATATGGTGGGCAGGTCTCATGAGAGGAGCAGTTTCAATTGCACTTGCTTATAACAAGGTGATGTTTGACAGTAACAAATATGAACTGAACAGCTATCTCTAATGAATTGATTTGGAACTATCATATGATGTGTTGGTAAGCCATCCTTGATATATAGAGGTTCTGATATAGAACAATCGTCTGTAAATCTTTGCAGTTTACAACATCTGGTCATACTGCCGTGCGAGTTAATGCTGTCATGATCACAAGCACAATCATTGTTGTTCTGTTCAGCACAATGGTAAGACTACTATTGTTCTGTTCACCTTGCTGCCTTCATCACTATTCAATGGTATCTTATGGCCAGCATGGATTTTTTTTAGTTATTTATCAACAAAATACACACTAAAGTTTATCTTCTGCTTTCTTCAGACATCATAATGCTGCTTGTTTCCTTGTATAGAAACTTATAAATTGGTTGAGGGTCAATCGCTAATACAGCTGTCATATAAAGACTATTTTGCTTCCCTCAAAGAAAAAGGAAATGACTTTCTTTTGATTATATATTTGATCCAGGTTTTCGGCTTGCTGACTAAGCCTCTGATTAATCTCCTCGTCCCACCAAGACCTGGCACCGCAGCTGATATCTCAAGCCAGTCATTCCTAGACCCACTTACGGCGAGCTTGTTGGGGTCGGACTTCGATGTAGGCCAGCTTACCCCCCAAACAAACCTCCAGTACCTTCTCACCATGCCAACTCGCTCGGTTCATCGTGTATGGCGCAAGTTCGATGATAAGTTCATGCGCCCAATGTTTGGGGGAAGAGGCTTCGTCCCATTTGTGCCTGGTTCACCCATAGAGAGGAGCGTCCATGGTCCTGGCTTGTTGGGCACTGTGACGGAGGCAGAAAACCATAGTTAAGTTTAAGACCAGAAGGTGCAACTGTATTTCTTGTAAATGCTCAGATATCACTCAGTTTTGCTCTCGGGATTCTTTTGGTGTATTGTCACTGTTTGTTGGTGTATATTGTGCAGATAGTTTCTACATAACCATGTAAGCTGTGTAGATTTTTGGGAGCCATTCAAGATGTACAATTAATCTGTAAATTTCGTTCTTGTTCAGACAGAACAATCAGATGCTGGATATTAGCATTCATGTATAAAAGGAACTCAGGTGGAAACTATTAGATTTTTACTGAACCTAGCTCTCTTATTGCTCATTAGTACCGGTCACTGGATACTGGGTACATATCCTATCTCTACTACCTAAAACAACCGTAAGGTTCGGTCTCCCCTCTTACGTTGTCCTTTTGTCCGTCCTCTCGCCCGATTTTTCCTACGCACAATCACTGCGTCCTAAATTATCGGGACACAATCTCTCGTCCGATCTGATTTGACGCCCTCCCTCCCATCTTCGTCGCAGACGCAGCCTCCTCGCCCCAGCACAGCCGCCACATATACCCATCCGAGTACACCTCCCATACCCCACACATGAAGCCGCCGCCGCCGCTCCCCCCTCCGAACCAGCGACTCGAGACATCAGTGGTTGTTGTGGATCTAGCGGCGACGTGGCCATATTCTTCCTCTCTCCCCATGTTGCTCCAGCGTGCCCCTGGGTGGCTCGGTTTATGGGTATGGCGGCAGCAAACGCCCGGTTGGTTGTCCTCGAGGACACCTTCTGTCCATGACACCACAAGGCGAGCGAGTAGACAGGAGTGACAGAAATCCCTAGTCTCTCTCGATCTCACTCTGACAGAGATGAACTCCAGAGGTTTTGCGTTGCGTGAAAATGTTGCGACTTTTCTGTCTATCTCATTCCTTCTTATTCTGTTACAGAAAAGGAAACGGTGGCCGGTAGAGATCCTACCTCGGCACCACGATCTGGCTCACGCTCGCGCCATCCCACGAGCACCAAGACCGGGTCCTAGCCCTACATGCACGGCACGGACAGACGCGGCCCATGCCTAACTGAACTTAACTGAAATAAAGGAAAGCAAAAAAAAAAACTACATCTATCAACGACTAGATTAAGTTGCCAACAAATCACCCCCTAATCTTGTCGTTGTGATTTTATTTCCTAAAGACTTCAGTCATGCCGATCCTCCTCCTCAGCTCCTGGAACGCCAGACGCCCAAGTCCCTTGGTCAAAGTATCGGCAAGTTGATCATTGGTTCGAACCTAGTCGATGTCGATCCTTCCCTCCTCCACGCATTCCCGAATGAAATGGTATCGAATGTCGATGTGCTTGCTCCGCTCATGGAAGACGGGGTTCTTCGACAAGGAGATCGCCGATTTGTTGTCGACGAACAGTTTTGGCGGCACTGTCTCCGTGTTTAACATCTCTCCAAGTAGACGTGCCAGCCAGATTCCTTGACAGGCAGCAGTAGTGGCTGCAACATACTCAGCTTCACACGAGGAGATGGCCACCACTCATTGCTTCTGCGACTGCCAGCTTACAGGGCTTTCACCGAGGTAGAAGATGGTGCCTGTCGTGCTCTTCCGATCAACTATATCCCCGGCATGATCTGAATCACTGAATCTTGTCAGCTTCGGCTCGCCATTTCCGCGCCTGAACTCGCATCCATACTCCAGCGTTCCTGCTATATACCGCAGCAGGTTCTTCACCGCAGCGTAGTGATCTGCAGCAGGGGCCTCCATGAACCTGCTCAGATAACCCACCGCGAAAGTTATGTCAGGCCTCGTGTGCGTCAGGTACCGCAAGCCTCCGATGATGCTCCGGTAGTATGTGATGTCCACTGCATCCCCGACGCCATCCTTGCTCAGTTTCAGTCTTGGTTGGATTGGTGTACTGAGGGAGTTGCAGTCTGCCAGCCCAGCCCGCTCCAATAGCCGCTTGGCGTATGCTGTCTGACAGAGTGTGATCCGATCGCGCTCCTGGTGAATCTCAATGCCAAGGTAGAAACTGAGCCTGCCCAGGTCACTCATGCGGAAAAGCCTGGTCATATGCTGCTTGAAACTTGTGATCTCCTCCATGTTCACGCCAGTGATGATGAGATCATCCACATAAACCCCAACGAGCAGCAGTGAACTTCCCGTGCCCCGCCGGTACACGGCGTGCTCTGACGGACAGCGCTCGAAGCCGAGTGTGATCAGACTGTCATCCAGCTTCGCGTTCCACGCCCTCGGAGCTTGGCGCAGACCGTACAAAGCCTTGCGGAGGTGCAGCACCTTGCCTTCTTCTCCGGTTTGCACGTATCCCGGCGGTTGCTGCACATATACCTCCTCGAGCAGGTCGCCGTTTAGGAGCACTGATTTCACGTCCATGTGATGCACCTGCCAGTCGTGGTGCGCGGCGAGGGCGATCAGCAAGCGCACCGAGTCCATCCGTGCGACCGGCGCGAACACTTCCTCAAAATCGATCCCTTGCCGCTGGACATATCCCTTTGCAACCAACCTCGCCTTGTGCTTGACCACGGCCCCCTGAGCGTCCTTCTTCAGTTTGTACACCCACTTTAGGCCGATGGCCCGGTGCCCAGGAGGGAGCTGACACAGCTCCCAAGTGTGGTTGTCAACGATGCTTCGCATCTCCTCTTCCATGGCGTTGCACCACCCCTTCACGGATTTGGCTTCGTTGTACGACGCTGGTTCTTCTGCAGCTAGCAGACATGAGTGCTGCCCTTCTTCCTCGGTGAACAGGACGTAGTCAGCCAGCTGTGTGTTCGGCTGCACTATGCCCTCCTTGGCGCGGGTGCGCATAGGATGCACGTTGACCGCTGCACCCTGTCCAGCCCTCGTCTCCCAGCCCTGCTCAGTGGACTCGAGTGTCGATGGCGTTTGCGTGCTCAGGGGAGTGGACGTGGCAGCAGCCGTGCAGGGTGACGCGGACGGCATTGGCGTCGTGGGCGCCGCGTCAAAAGTGTCCGCGGTGATCGCCGGCCAATACGCCTCCTCGATGACGAACGAACCCTGAACAAGTGCTGGCTCTTCCGCTCCCTAGGGCTTGCTCCAGTCCCAAGCGGCCTGCTCGTCGAAGATGACATCCCTGGAGACGTGCACCTTCCCTGTTGATGGATGATACACCCGGTACGCCGCGGTGCCGGGTTCATACCCGAGCAGCACCATCGGTTGGCTCCTGTCGTCCAGTTTCTTTGCATTTGGGCGCGTCGTCTTGACGTGAGCGATGCACCCAAACGCCCGGAGGTGATGAACGGCAGGCCGCTTGCCACACCAAGCTTCGTACGGCGTCATTTTGGCCACGCTCTTGGTCGTGGAGCGGTTGAGCAGGTACACCGCCGTGGTGACTGCCTCCCCCCAAAAACGCCCAGGGACACCCTTTGCCTTCAGGAGAGTGCGCGCCATGCCGACGACGGTCTGATTCCGCCGCTCAACCACGCCGTTTTGCTGGGGCGAGTAGGGAGCCATAAGCTGTCTCTTCACCCCCTGATCTGCAAAGTACTTCCCGAGGCTGGAGGAGGTGAACTCGCCTCCGTGACCCGTGCGCAGCGCCTTCAGACGGCACCCCGACTCAAGTTCTGCAGCTGCTTGGAACTGCTTCAGAACCATCTCTGCTTCGTCCTTGGTTGCGAGGAGCCGCAGCCACATGAACCTGCTCCTGTCATCGACCAGCAGCAGGAAGTAGCGTTTCCCACCCGGCGTAGGGGGAGAGATTGGGCCGCAGATATCCGCGTGCACCAGCTCAAGCACCGTCTCCGCATGGTTCAGAGCCTGTTGCGGGAACGATGCGCGTCGCTGCTTCCCGGCGAGACACGCCTCGCAGACACGGTCCGCCTCGTCGATCGGAGGCAGGCCACGCACCATTTCCTCGCGGGCGAGGCGACGCAGGGCCTGGAAGCCGATGTGGCCGTATCGCGCGTGCCACCTCCACGCGTCCTCGCCGCCGTGCACCACCAGACACACGGGGCGCGCCAAGTTCAGGCGCAGAACGTACAAGCGCCCCTGTGTGCGCGGAGCCCGCGCAATCAGCCGCCCGTCCGGGTCTCGCAGCTCCAGGATGCCGTGGTTGATGCGGGTGTCGTAGCCGTTCTTGTCCAGTTGGCCGACGCTGATGATGTTGCTCTGCAACCTCGGGATGTAATAGACCTCTGACAGAATGAGGTGCTCGCCCGTGCGGCTCTCGAAGAGGATTGTTCCCCTCCCCTCGATTTGCACCGCCGAGCCGTCGCCCAGCTTGACCGAGCCGTGCACGCCCGTGTCGAGGTCGGAGAAGATGTCCCTGCGTCCGGGCATGTGGTTACTGGCTCCCGTATCCAGGAACCAGGACGTGTCGCAGTCCTCCCCTTCTGCAGCAGTGCGAGCCTGGGAGCGCTCTTCGCTCAGCAGAACGTGCTCGTTGGCCCCCTCAGTGATGGAGAGCGCGCAGACGCTGGCGAGGAAGAGAGCGGACTCCTTCGGCTCCTCCTTCGTTTGCGTCAGATTGACGCGTTCCTTGCGCTCACGGCGAGGCTCGGGACAGTCCCTGGAGAAGTGATTCGTGTACTTGTTACAATTGTAACATTTTACCTTGGACATGTCGCGACCACCCCCGGACTCCCACCTGTTCTGCTCGCCGCCACGCCCCGTGCTCTGCTGCTGCTTGCCCCTGTTCTTGCCGCCGCCGGAGTTGGAGCCCTGCCCCTTCTCCCTTTGTTTGGCGCGCGCGAGCCACTCCTGCTCCATGAGGAGGAGCTCGCCGCCGTGGTTCGGGGTGGTGATGGAGCAGCGCTCGGTGGCCGATCGGAGTCGTCCGATCAGTTCCTCCACTGACATGCTGTTGAGGTCGAGCAGCGTCTCAATCGAGCACGCGATCTGGGCGTACTGCGCAGGTACCTCGCGCAGGAACTTCTGCACCACCTTGAGCTCGTCGACCGTGTCGCCGAGCGAGCGAAGGTTGTTGACGATGCCCGTAATGCGCATGCCGAAAGCGTCAAGAGACTCACCCTCCTTGAAGGCGATCTGCTCGAACTCCTTGCGCAGCCGCTGCGCCGTCGCCTCCCGCACGCGGTTCACGCCCACGCGCATCATGCGGATTGCCTCCCACGCCTCGTGCGCTGTGTCCTTGACAGCGAGCACCGGCGTCATCTCAGGCGGTGCTGCCCGGATCAGCGCCGAGAGTGCCGCCATGTCCTCACGATCGCCCGGCTCGCCCATGCCGGACACAGCCTCCCAGAGACCCTGCGCCCGCAGATTGATCTTCATGACGAGGGCCCACTCGATGTAGTTCGTCGCCGTCAGCGTGGGGTAGACGATGTTGCTGCCGTAGTTGGAGCGATCCTGCACCACGCGCTCGTGGACGATGACCTCGTTGCCGCCGCTTCTGACGACGCTGCGGCCACGGCTGCGACCGCGTGGCCGCGCCGCAGCCCCGTCCGTGTTGCCGGTGGTCCCGTGTCCTCCGCCTTGACCGTCGGGTGGCGTCGACGACGTGCGTGCGCCGCCGTTGGACATGGTCGCCTTGGATCGAAGGAGGCTCTGATGCCAATTGACAGAAATCCCTAGTTTCTCTCGATCTCACTCTGACAGAGATGAACTCAAGGGGTTTTGCGTCGCGTGAAAACGTTGCGACTTTTCTGTCTATCTATTCCTTCTTATTCTGTTACAGAAAGGAAAACGGTGGCCGGTAGAGATCCTACCTCGGCGCCACGATTTGGCTCACGCTCGCGCCATCCCATGAGCACCAAGACCGGGTCCTAGCCCTACATGCACGGCACGCACAGACGCGGCCCATGCCTAACTGAACTTAACTGAAATAAAGGAAAGCAAAAAAAAAAAAAAACTACAGCTATCAACGACTAGATTAAGTTGCCAACAAGGAGCACTCGCGTTCCTGCAGTCCAGCCTCCTCGCCTCCAAGATGTGTCCTAGACGAGGTTGTCACTTCGGTGCCATCCGCTGCGCCAAACGAAGGTTGCCGCCCTGCTCGTTCCCTCTGTACCCTAGCTCGCCTCCCTCCGTAGGAGCCCGACGGGGTTGTGGCTCGGCTGCTCCTCGTACAAGGACGCGGCCGAGGTAGGCCACCGCGCTGCTGCACATGGTGGCGTGGTTGCTGGAGTCCTTGACTCCTTTGCTCGCACACGTAGGTGCCAAACGGGTGCGGCGGGGAACATGGGGATAGTGGGCGGCGTTGGAGTGGGGAACGACAGGGATACGGGGTGCCGCTGGGGCAGGACAGCACGATGTTGTAGCGGGGCAGGAACACCGCTGCGTTGGAAACGGGAAGGGAGAGCGGAGAGAGATGAGAGAAAGATTCTTTTGTGCGTCCAGCTACTACTGCTATACTGTTGTGAGATAGAGCAGCGGAAGTGAAAGAGAGAGTTCTAATGTGTTATGTAGTGCTTGTTGTTTGGCAGAACAATGGATCCCTACATGGATTGGCTGAGTGATGCAAACGCCGATGCAATTTCAGACTACCATTGTATTATTGGGTAACCATCAAAGTGCATTGACGATATAATGTGGCTTTTTGTTGTGCACCCAGTAGACTATCGAATACCATGCATTTGAAACAAATGTTCAAGTTGTTTCAGTTTATAAACATGTAAAACAAAAAAGAAAGGTCAAATTAATATGACCGGTAAGAAACTTGACAATATTGTGCAATCTTCTCACAAATGTTTGATTGTGCTGCTGCCTCCATACTGGAGTTATAGACCGCTAATACTTATGTTAACTCCATCATGTGTATTACTATGCTGATTCTCTTATTCTTTATATGTTACTACTTTTCGATCCCCAGAACAATTCTACATATATTACCAGATTTTGGTAATATCTGTTATAAATCTACCTTGAAGCATGCCATCATAGTGTACAAATTTTTTTCTCCCGAAATTAATAGATTCTGCTTAAAAAACAAGGTCAAATTAATTATTCTTGCATGATTAAAGAAAATGGATAACGGAAATAAATGACTCAATCAAGCAGTTAAACTTTAAGCTACTGGAACTTGGTTTGTCATGTGACCATGGTTTGGTCGATTTCCATGACATTATTTCCCCCTTTTGTGGTGGCAAATATAACGTATATGATCCTTTTGGTAATACAGGACGTGCTTTGGTTGGATGCTGTCATCTAAGAAAAATTAAAGTGTGTGTTTGGATGGGGTGCTCGAGGGATCGAGAGCTGGACGCGTCATTGACAGAGGTGGAGAGATGAAGAGTGGGCGAAGAAGAAGAGTAGCATTGACACACGAATGCTGTTAAACCATTAGAATAATAATATACGCTCCGGTTGCAACGCACGGGCATTTACCTAGTATACTTAAGAAGTTCACCCTCACTACCATATTTATCTCAACATGCAGCCCACCCACCTCAGCAATCTTGCCATGTCATCAACTCAGAACCTACATGCATGCTAAGGTGCATTTTTTGGGGCACAGTGACGAAGGCACAAACTTGAGAAGAATTTTGGACCAAAATACCCTTAGCTAATTAGGTAGTTAGCAGGTTAATGAGTGACAACTAAGTAACTAGCGGCCCAATAGAAGGCAACTAAATCTCGCTGGCGTCAAAATAAAATCAATCGGTGGGATGCGGGGAGAGAAATGTGAGTGCATGCAATCAGGAAGAGATATTCTTTTTTTACTATGTCTCAAGCTTAGTACAACTTTGTACTATAGTTAGTATAAAGTTAAGACACTTATTTTGGGACAGAGGGAGTATTTTTTATCTAAGACATGTAATGGATGGTAGAAGGGCAACATGGAAAACCGCAAGGAAAATAGAAATACATCTTATATTGTGAATTTTTTGAAAAAACTAATACATCCTTATATACAGAGGGAGTATATGCAACCAACAGAAGACAAACCACGAACGCTCTCATGCACTTTTTCCAGCCGTAAACCAGTGATAGCTGCAGCGTTTCCTGTCCCCACATCTTGCACCGGTTCCTCTCTTCTCCGTCGCCTTTTATTATGGCCTTTAAGTTTTACATCTTGCACCGGTTCATCTCTTCTCCATGGCCTTTAAGTTTTAACAAAGAGACAAGTACATGCACCAACCCAAAGGACTAGCAACTGCATACAAGAACAGATCGTTTAGCTTCGTCTTCCTCCCATCTACTCCCTCTGTTCGGAATTACTTGTCACAAAAATGGATAAAAATGAATGTATCTACAACTAAAATACATCTAGATACATTCATTTCTTGAACGAGTAATTCCAAACGGAGGGAGTAGATCTGAAACAGTTCTAAACGACTATTTATTTGAGGTATGTTATCCACCACTATTACCGAAAAACGCTTTCGCCCCGCTTTATATTATAAAGCAAATCGCCCAAGCCAAGCATCCAAATCCAAACATGGTTCAACACGACACACACACGCACACGGAGGTCCACAGGATCATACAGATCACATAAGGGGTTAATGCTAAGGGCACAGCCAACAAGCCCTAAACACAAAACGCACACTCCACACATCACCCGCATAGCATCTAGTCAGGTTCTGGGGGAGGAGGTGGAAGCAGTGGTGCCACACGGAGAGCCATCGAGCGAAGGTCGGCGAGGAGGTTGGTGATGACGTCCCGGTCCTGTGGGCGGCTAAGCGGCCGCCAAAGCTGCAAGTAGCCACACATTTTAAAGATCGCGTCAGTCGAACGTCGGAGAGGGACTTTCTGGATAACAAACTTATTGCGGATGGTCCAAAGCGTCCAGGCGAGGACCCCAACGCACATCCATCTAATATGGCGGAAGCAAGGAGGTGAAGCGTTAAGCTCCGCAAGTAGGTCGGGGAAGTTGGTGTTGCACCACGTCTACCGACCACCTCGCGAAAGCAAGCCCACAGGAACTGGGCAGAGTAGCACGAGAAGAAGATGTGGTTAGCATCCTCGATCGTGCCACAGATGGGGCAAATCCCATCGCCCGGACCGTTACGCTTGAGGACTTCCACCCTAGAGGGGAGTCGTCCGCGGATCCATTGCCATAAGAAAATCCTGATCTTCAGAGGAAGGCGTATGTACCAGAGCAGGCTAAAGGGCTCCGGGGCCGCCGAGGGGGCGATGGCGGCATACAAGGACTTCGTGGAGAAGCGGCCAGATGGCTCAAGGCGCCAGGAGAGGGAGTCTGTGGTCTCCTCGATGTCCATCGGCATAAGGGCGATGTCCTGGAGGAGGGAATCCCAAGCAGCCACCTCGAGGGGCGCCGAAAAGCAAGACGCCCTAAGTCAATAAGGGCCGTCTCGACCGAGACCCGAGGGTCAACCGCGATGGCGAATAGTTTTGGGAATCGCGCGGCCAGGGGGGAGTCCCCTAACCAATGGTCGAACCAGAATAGGGTCGAGGACCCGGAGCCAACCAAGATGGATGTGCCAATGCGGAGCACGGGCATAAGCTGGATCACCGACTGCCAGGACTGGGAGCCACCCGAACGCTGGCAGAAGGCAAGAGGTTGGCCCCTAAGGTACTTATTGCGGATGATGGTAAGCCAGAGGCCTCCCTCCCCATTGGTGATGCGCCAAAGCCAACGGGCCAGGAGAGCAATGTTCATGCGACGAGAAGACAAGATCCCAAGGCCACCCTGGTCTTTGGGTTTGCAGATGTTTGGCCAGCTCACCATATGATATTTCTGCTTGTCGCCCTCGCCAGCCCAAAAAACCTAGACTGGTATTTGGCAACCTCCTGATGGAGGGTCTCATGGAGGCCGTAGAAGCTCATGAGAAACCAGAGTAGGCTAGCCAGCGAGGAGTTGATGAGGATTACCCTAGCTGCCTTCGACAGCCACCTCCCCCTCCAGGGTTCAACCCAGTGCTGCATCCTAGTCACAGTCGGGCGGAGGTCAGCAACGGTGAGCCTGGAGTCACTAATGGGTATCCCCAAGTAGGTTGTGGGGAAGGAACCCAGGCGGCACTTCAGCTGGTCTGCAATGAATTGAGCCTCCTCCGGAGGATAGCCAAGGACCATCACTTCGCTCTTATCGAAGTTAATGGTGAGCCCAGACATCTGTTGGAAACAAAGGAGGAGGAACTTCAGATTGACGATGTCGGACGCGGATCCCTCCACCATAATTATGGTATCTCCGCGTATTGAAGGAGGGAGACCCCTCCCCCTCCCACCAGGTGAGGGACTATGCCGCGGATATGGCCACAAGCTTTGGCCTTATCAAGGATTACCGTGAGAGCATCGACCACCATGTTGAACAGAAACGGGGAGAACGGGTCACCCTGGCGTACCCCACAGAGGGTGGGGAAGTAAGGCCCGATCTCACAGTTAATGTTAATCACCGTCCGACCACAGGTGACGAGTTGCATAACTCGGGTAACCCACCGGTCGTCGAAACCCTTGCGGAGCAGAACTTCCTGAAGGAAAGGCCAATGGACAATGTCATACGCTTTATGGAAGTCGAGCTTCAGGAAGACCGCATGAAGGTGCTTGGTTCGGACTTCATGAAGGACTTCGTGAAAAGCCAACACCCCATCCAAAATGAACTGGCCTTGGATGAAGGCGGATTGGTTGGGGTGGGTGACAGAGTCCGCTAGAAGGGTCACCCTATTGGCGTACCCTTTAGCCAGGATCCTGAAGATCATGTTGATCACCGTGATCGGACAGAACTGGCGGATCTCTGAGCCCCCCGGGACTTTGGGGATGAGGGTTATGATCCCATAGTTAAGCACTACAAAAAAAAGACACATCCGTGACATTTTGGGCCGAACGAATTTTTTTTTTGTCATACATATGACACTTCTATGACGATAATTGTGACAAAACCCGGTATCATCATAGATATGGTGGGCTCCTACTTCTATGACAAAAAATCATGACAAAAAATGGGCTTTTCGTCCTGGGCAGGCCGGAGATGCAACTGCATGACATTCTTTGGGCCGTCCATGACGGAAAAAACCGTGGTAGAAGCGAGGGGGAGGAAAATTTCAGGGAGTTGCCGGTTACGGTGGGAGGTCGGGGGCACATTTCTCTCGTACACGTACACGCGTGTGTGCGAGGCATTGGCTCTAACTGAACCCGAGCGAGGCGTTGGGCTCTAACTGAACCCGAGCGATTGCACTGCAGGCTACGCATTACTGAACCCGAGCGATCGATCGATGGCTATTAAATGAACCCGATCGAGCGATTCCTTCGCTACTGCTGCTAACTGAAGCCGACCGATTGAATGAACAGTGAGCGTTGCTGGGGGGGTTGGATGTACAGTGAGCAGTGCTGTTACCTCTGGATGAACAGGACCCGTGGTGTGGAGGGCTGGATGAACAGTAGACGGTGGAGGGGTGGCCGTGGAGGGGTGGTTGAACAGGACCCCGTGGTGTGGAGGTCTGGATGAACAGTAGACGGTGGAGGGGTGCCCGTGGAGGGGTGGTTGAACAGTACCGGTGGAGTAGCGCGCGGTGGAGGCTGGATGAACAGGAGCCCATGGAGGCTGTAGGAGGTCGACGGTAGCCCGTGGAGGCTGGAGGAGGTCGACGGTGGAGATGAACAGTATCCCGTGGAGTCCCGTTTTGCGGTACGCCACACCCCTCCCGATGAACAGGACCCCCGTTTCGACCGTAGCGCTCCAACACAAGTCTGTTTCGTCTGTTTTGTGGTACGCCACAGCCCTCCCGATCAACATGACCCCCGTTTCGACCGTAGGAGGTCCGTTTCGTCCGTTTTGCGGTACGCCACACCCCTCCCGATCAACAGGACCCCCGTTTCGACAGTAGGAGGTCCGTTTCCTCCGTTTTGCGGTACGCCATGCCCCTCCCGATCAACAGGATCCCGTTTCGAACGTGGCCGGTCGAACACAAGGCCGTTTCCTCCGTTGTGCGGTACGCCAAGCCTCGTTTCCATTGCCTGTTCCGTCCAAGCCCTTCCGATGAACACGACCACGCATTCCGTTCCGACCCAGCCGGTTGGCTCCCCATGAACATGAAGACGACGCTGTTTCTCCGTTCTGACCCAGCCATGTACGTATGCGTGAGTAGGCGTTCGAGACCCTGCCCGTATGTACGTACGTGGTCGTATTTTCTTTCTTGCACCCTCGCCGATGTACGTATGTGTACATGCTACGTGCGCGCCTCTACTATGACACGTGCGCGCCTCTACTACGACACATGCGTGCCTCTACATCGACCAGTATGTACGTACACGTTCGCGACCAGAATGACAACACTACGTACGCTTCGACCAGGTGGGTCCTGACTGTCAGGCACTTCCTTGCGTGCGAAGATGTAGCTGGTGGGTCCCAGCAGTCAGGGGGGCGAATCGTTTTGTTTTTTTTGCCCGGACGCACTTCCTTGCGTGCGAAGATGTAGCTGGTGGGTCCCAGCAGTCAGGGGGGCGAATCATTTCTTTTGCCCGGACGCACTTCCTTGTGTGTGAAGATGTAGCTGGTGGGTCCCAACAGTTAGGGGGGCGAATCATTTTTTTTTGCCCGAACGCACTTCCTTGCGTGCGAAGGTGTAGCTGGTGGGTCCCAGCAGTCAGGGGGGAAACGTTTTTTCACGAAATATGGTGGCCCGTACGGTGGGTCCCCGCTGTCAGGTGGAGGAATAATTATTTTGCGCGTAATAAGGAGGCACTTCCTTGCTGCGGCCGTGGACCCAGCTGTCAGCCTCTCCATGTATAGTCCACGTCCGATGGAAGCTGTTCCTTGACCACGTTGACCATGCCGTGCCGAGAGCACCAGGCGGTGGACGATGGCGAGGCCTAGGAAGGGGACGACGCGGAGCCGGGGAAGACGCGACAGTGGATGCCCACGCGTAGAGGATTACGAGGGTTCACTGGTTCACTGCGGTGTGAGGCTGCTGTCGCCGCAGAATAACAGGGGGTGTGGGTGAGTAGAGGGATGGCCTGGCCAGTGGTGGGAGTAGTAGGGGGCGGTGAGGCCTCCGCCGCATCGCAGCCGGCCACGGGAGGCAGGAGCACGAGGCACGACCGGCGCTGGTTTGGGTGCCCGGAGCAAGAAGACCAGAGGTTGAAGAAGCACTACGGCCGTTGTATGGACATCGTACGGTCACTGGAGCTAGAATCGTGCATATTGACTAAGTTGACAAAGCCCTTTGTCTCCGTCAACTTAGTAGGCCCACAAGTCAGCCTGCCACTATACTGGGTCCCAGCTAACAGGGGGAGTATTCATTTTTTTTGTGCGTAATAAGGAGGCACTTCCTTGCGTGCGAAGATATAGCTGGTGGGTCCGAGCTGTCAGAGCCCGCCGCAGGGAGGAGGGAGCAGGCAGTCCCGCCGGCGCTTGTTTGAGCGGCTGGAGTAGGAAGACCAGAGATTGAAGAAGCACGACGGCCGTTGGATGGCCATCCAACAGTCACTGCTTGTGCGTCAACCTTTTTTTAGGAAAGCCTCAAATCTGTGGAAAACAACATACAGCCCATCTGCCAATATTTTTAATAATATACAACCCATTTGCTAATTCTTAAGGATTTTTTGGAGCACATATTCTTTTTGTTAGCATTATAGCCCATATTGTGGCCACGGTTAAAAAATTATACAAAATTTTGCATATTTCGGTGCGGTCCGAACTGTTTTTAATCCTGAAATTTCGACTCACATTCAAACTGATTTTAAAAATAAATGTATATCAATATAAAATCCAACAAATTCTCCACGCATAAAAATTAATGTAATTTAAAATCTCGAAATAAGAAAAAAGATATTTGAAACTAATTGCCGGTTTGATGTGTTTTAAAAATATGCAGCTCATTTCTCATTACTGATGGGCCATTTTCTCGGCCAGCCGAATGAAAGCTCTCCTCGTCTTGAAAGATTTGCAGCCCAACAGGCCTGACAGAGCGACTTACTTGGCAAATCACAAAAAAACAGGGTTGTGGCCGTAGACCTAGCTGTCAGCCTCTCCACGTACAGTATTTTTCCAATGGAATGTCGTTGACCATATTGACCACGCCGCGCCGAGAGCACCAAGGCGGTGGACGATGGCGAGGCCTAGGAAGGGGACGACACGGAGCCGGGGAAGACGCGGCAGTGGATGCCCACACGGAGAGGAGTACGAGGGTTCACTGGTTTGGCTGCGGTGTGAGGCTGCCGTCGCCGCAGGGCCTGGCTAGCGGTGGGAGTAGTAGGGGGCGATGAGGCCTCAACGACAGCACAGCCGGCCACTGGAGGCAGGAGCAGGCGGTCTCCCCGGCGCTGGTTTGGGCGGCTGGTGCAAGAAGAGCAGCGATTGAAGAAGCAACAGGACCGTTCGATTCAAATCCAACGGTTACTGCTGCTAGAATCGTTTGTTGACTAAGTTGACAAGCCCTGCGTACGCATCAACGTAGTAGGCCCATAGGTAAGCCTCCCAATCGGTGCGCCCCAGATGTCAGTGGGAGGAATCGTTTTTTTCGCGTAATAAGGAGGCAGTTGATTGCGTGCGGCCAGGCCAGCGGAGGGAGTAGGGTGGGCTGGGGAAGCCTGCGCGGCATCACAGCGGGCCACAAGAGGAGGGAGCAGGCAGTCCCGCCGGTGCTAGTTTAGCCGGCTGGAGCAGGAAGATCAGAGATTGAAGAAGCACGTCGGCCGTTGGATAGACATCCAAGAGTCACTGCTGCTAGAATCTTGTGTTCACTGACAAAGCCTTGCGTAAACAAGTCAGCCTCGAAATATGTGGCGTGTACAGCCCATTTGCTATTATTTTTATAATTTTTACTCATTTTCTAATTCATATGGAATTTATTGCTGCCCATTTTCCATTTTTAGAATTGCCGGCCATTTTCTGGTTAGTACCAGGGTCAAAAAATTAACTAAATATGTTGGAAATTTTGAAAATTCGCAAATTTTTGCTGGGGAACGAAATATTCTTAATCCAAAAATGAATAGCCATACTAAAACAAATTTAAAAATAAATTAGTACTATGTCATGTTAAATCCAATGAAATACGTATAAGATATCAGTGAAGAACAAAAAAAACTAATATCCCATTTGCTATAATTTTTTTGGAATTTCCAACCCCTTTTGATATTACTTTTAACAGACATTGACCATACTCTTTGGCCAGGACGGAATGCATCCCTCCTCGTCTTGAAAGATTTGTAGCCCAATAATTCGGAGAAAACAAATAGGCCTAGCTTGGGTATTCTTCAAAAAGAAATACTGGGCTACCTATTTTCCCAAAGAACTGATGCATGAGCACTTAGCTTTATTTATTTATTTATTTATGTTTAGGTGACCATGAGCATGTACCTGGGCCGGATTCATGTGAGAGCCTCCCTTCCAGTTAATTATGAGCTTCTCTATTGGGCTTCATCAGTGGGCTGCATGTTATCAACAAGTGGAAAATGTATTCCGTACGAAAAATAGTATGAGCTACGTATGGTACGGGGCACTAAAGGATCGAACCGTGTAACGACTTCCAAAACATTGTGTTTGTCGTTCTAACAACACATTTATTCAACCAACAGATGAAATATACTACTGATTGTACATTGAAAACAGCAGCAGCAGCAACCAGGGCTGGGGGTGCAACAGAAGCAGTAAGCAGGCCAAAAGAGTGAAGACGCAACTCTCTCTTCCAAACCAAACATCAGCCATCATTACAAAAGGGCTACCAAAAAAGAACAAGTGTATGCATCAAACTAAATAAAGATCCTACTACACCAAGTGTACGCATCTAACTAACTGGCTCAGTTAGACGTTACTATTTATTAAGCTGTGGAGATTGGCTGACGGCTTGAACCAGATGGGTGCCTGACGGGGGAAACTCCAGCCAGCAGGTCGAAGTCTGAGACTTGCGACCCTCTCTCCTACTTTGGGCTGCAGAGCGTGGTGGCACATATCAAGGTATGGTGCATGTAGAGACGCATGGTACGCTGTGTACAGACAGTTTTGCCTGATGAACGAAACCGCGCTCCCATCATGATCCTTGCCGTCGGTTATCTCCTGGTTAATCGGATAATTCAGTCCGACAAACAGAGAGCATGTACCAAGGCTACTTACCAGCCTCCAGTCAAAAATTCTTGAAGGCCCAGAGAAGCTGGGATCCTGCTCAAAGACCTTGTAGTGACTGTGATTGTATTCCGCGAAACAAGACGTCTGGTACGTGTGAACGATCATCAATCTTTCGCCGTCGTCTGATCGAGCCAGGAACCACCTGCAACTGACATGCCGCTTTTCTTTGAAAGGTTCTGGGATTAGGAAGGGTAGGGATACCAGGCAACCTACAACATCATATCAAGTTGGAGTCAAATAAAAAAGGGCTCTTGATTTAGTCAATCTTAAGAACAGCATGTTATGAGCATGAATATTTTTTCAGTAAATGTTAACAGTAATATAAGCAAGCCATCATGATATCATAGGAAAGTAACATACTATTGTAACAGCCGTTTGTAGCAATGACTGGAGTAGGCCAGCAATACGTCCAGCCATAGAAGGAGTCGAAAGCGTAAATGAAGCCCTTGTGTTCAATGGCATCAGAGAACCATGGAGGATGTATGATCCTGCGATGGACGTGCAGATTTATCCACTTACCGCAGTGACCTGTCAGATAGGCGAGACCGCGGTTGAAGAACGCAATTAGCCTGAAATCTTTATAATTCGCAGATCTTGTGGGCACTTGGCAGATTACAACCTTGAGCAAATCAAACTTGGTCTCATGTTGGGTACTGTAAGATTCCGAGTATTCTGGGCCGCGGTGCCAAAGCAGTGCAGTGTTAATCGAAAGAAGGGGGATCAATCGCCGGGTGTAGACCTCCACGAGCATCCAGCTGCCGCGACCGTCGACGAGCACCATCCAAGACGTGTTCATGCCGACCCAGTACATACCGTTAATGTAGCTGAGGCTGACGGGGATCGGATCGCAGTGAAGGGGGTTGATGCTCGCCACCCAATGATCGTTATGCTGCGTGACATGCCGTTTCTGAAGATCAGGAGGCATCAGCAAGCAAGGAGCTGGCTTAAAAAGCTCCGGCCTGAGGGCTTTGAGTAAACGGTACAACCCCGACGAGCACGCGGCGAGCGGCATGGTACTGAGATTGTCCACACGCGAAACAATGAGCTTGATTACCTCTATGGGGAGCGAATTCCAGCCACTCTTTCGGTGGACGCTGCTCGGTTCTGCCATTGTTAGTGCTTGGGTTTCGGACGAGGGGGGGGGGAGGCGCCTTAGCGGGGATGGAAGCTTGGACGAGATTATGTGCGGACAAAGATGGAGAAGCGAATATGTGCTGCGGGAAGTGGACAGGTGATGATGACTACAACACGCCGCTTGACTTACGAGACACATACCAGCAGCGTAGGGTCATATCGATGCCAGACAACTTGCTTGAGTGATCACAGTACTGGTACTCCCTACAGTACCTACTACAGTACTATGCCCTAGCTTGCTAGAGTAGAGTAGTAGAGTAGGACTCTGCTCTACTACTAGAACCGGAGGAGTAGTATATTCTAATCTAAAATAGTTACAAACTTCAATGCCTGATCGTGGGACGACTACGAACCATGCTCAAAGACCGTGTCTATGTGGTGTTTGGACTTTTATGCAAAAAAATAGCAAGATGCCCGTGCATTGCACGACACACCATCATCACCAACTCGGATTTTTCTCTACTCCTACTCCTATAAAAGACTCAGTTGGTGATGATGGAGGTGAGGAGGCGTGTTCAGCCAGGCGTGCAGCGGACGGCGCAACACTATTCGATTTGTTATAAAAAAAGAGTAGTAGAGATAGAGACATAGGGAGGCGCACGAGGTTGTGGGAGATAAGGATGAACGAGGCAAGGCCTTATTTGTAAATGTGGAGAGAGGTGCGGGTATCTTTTGTAAAATTGTCATAGTTGGCTTTCTATCCGTCAGATACAGATCGGGCGGTCTATATTACAAGATGGCAGGCATACTATCATCACCAACTCGGTTTTCTATAAGAGTAGATATATATATATATATATATATATATATATATAGAGAGAGAGAGAGAGAGAGACTAGGGAGTACTAGTAAGGACACCATCTACTACTTCATGTGCTACTCATGCGCTCCATTCGGCGGCCGCAACGTCCCCTACAGCCACTCCCTCCTGCGCTCCATTCGGCGGGCGCTGTTGAAATCTGGGGAGCGCACTCTCGCGACTGCTAGCAGCCACGACTTCACCGATGATGAATTCTTCCCCGACCTCGGCAACCTCTTCCTCAATGACATGGGCGACAACCTCAACGCCAACGGTGCTGCTCCCGTTGCACCGTATGTGTTTCTGTCCTTCCTGTTCGAAATCGTGGTAGAATTCATGTTTCTACTCTGTATCCTACTACTATGCTAGTCCACATGATTAGTTTCATCTCTGTTATAGCTGTCATGATTTGTTTTGTGCTTATTCGGATTAAATCTCGTAGTAACTTGCTCATATATTCAACTGGCACAACGTCCCCTACAGCCACTCCCGCTTCATGGACAGCCTGGTCGATGCCTCCAAAGAGCCCTTCGTCCACTGCTATTGCCCGATGCCGTTTTGTGTCTTGCCGGCGGACATGGTGCATCACATCACGGATGCGTGCAGCGGTCACTGCTGGCCCTTGGTGGAGAACATCAAGTACGACATGTGCTACCGGTTCACCATGCCGGACTCGCTGGAGGATCACCGCCGCCTGCTAGTCTCGGAGGAGGATGGCAGCGTCTTCCTCTTGATCGTGGGCACCGGCGAGGCCCGCGCAGGCCGCCGCCCCGTCTCTGTAATGTGCGTCAGGGGCGTCGCCGCTGACGCTGACACTGACACGATGTAGATGTACGGGTGCGTGGTCAATGTTACTACCCCTCCGGGTCACGTGGGCGGCGACACCGGCCTCATCGGACGGACTTGGACTCTGGGGAGCTGGGACTATCCCGCCAATGTGGACTTGGAAAACCCATGGCATCCTTTACCCGTCGACGCGGTGCACGGGGACTCCAAGGAGGTTCACCTGGACATACACATTATCAAGTGCACTTAGAAAACATGTAGTGTGTGTGTGGGCGCTTATGGCCAGTGTCTTCGCCGCTTTTGATTCTGTAAGCTTGTCGTTAAACTTGAGTTGCTTTCGCCGCAGTCCTTCCTTTGAACTGCTCCTCTTAGTGAGCTGATGTAAGACACTTTGGGTTTCATTTGATAATGGAACCGGGGAGGAGCCTCCCTATTCTTCTAAACAAATACGCATTATCAAGTTAAATGTTGATCATTAGTGTTCGTATCGTGCATGAATAAAAGTGTATCTGTTTATGGTTTAGTCTAGAATCTTCCATGTATGAATTTTTACTACAGTACTGGTGAAAGACTTACGATGAACCATTTCTTACATCTCCTCTGCCCCCTTGCAAGTCATCCTGATTTAATCCCTTCGTCTAAGTGTATAAGGGCATGGTTAATATTACTTAATAGTATAGCCAACTGTTGACTATAAGAAAGTGCCATGTCATCTGTAGCCAACATGTATAACAATCGATACTCAAAAACTAATTCTTAAAGATCATTTCTTGCAAAGCACAATAAGTGTTATTTCTTCACAAGTTTTGGATGCAGGTTGAACAGTTGAACGCTTTTGTTTGCAAAAGATACCTTTTTATCTATTTCACCCGGATGTTTGTGAGCTCTAGAGATGGGATAATATCCGAAGAAACCTATCGATACCCGTTACACATGAGATGACCCCCACATCCTTTGTCAAAATAAACAACTCCCCGATCAATGCATTTCACTCTTCGGTGCAACGCATGGTCACCTTACTACTATAGATTAGTACGACCAAAAATTGAACTAACATTATATATAGTACGGTAAATACTGATGCATGTCACCTAAAATTATATCATTCAAAACTATGTTCAAATACGAATCCAATGATATAGTTTTTGTTGACATGCACTTGGTCAGTTAAATCTTCAGTCAAATTCAATGGGGGACTAATAAACCACGACTGATGTAGTACAAGTGTAGAGGGCGACACTACACGGGAGTCTCACCTCTCACCCCGCTCGTGGTGCGGCAGTAAAGCCGTCATATCACAAAACCCAACCACTCTCAGTAATAAGTGGCCTGGTAAAATAAACGGACAAGCAACCATCACATCCCTCCGTCTTTTTTGCATTTCATCTCTCTGCATTTACTTTCTCTGGTTCATCTCCCACATCCGATCCCTAGCTACTACTCCTAGGGCCAGTTCTTTTGGCGGCTTCCCCAGCTTTTCCCACAAGACTAGTCACAGTGGAGAGTAACAATAAGGCGCCTCACTCATTTATTTGGGCTTCTAAACTAGTACTCCATCCTGGTTTATTCCTCACCATTGTAATTTGTGCTAAATTTTGACCAAAGATTTAACTGATAAAATGTTACTCAAACACTTAGGCGCGGTGCATCTAGGTGTGTAAGTCATCTTACGAAAACCAAATAATCCCAAAACACTTAGGCGCGGTGCATTAACTTCTACCTCGTTTCTTATTTCTTGACATATCAACCAATAAGAGATAAAGAGTGTGCATGCTTTTAATGACTTGAGATATCAAACACGACATGCAGTGGTTAGTTCATTGCATGCAATACTATTAATTAGCAAATAAACATTAACGTTTCCTGTTTTCTCCTCCTCCTTGGTCACGGTGCACAGCCTAAGATGACTTACTCACCTAGATGGATGGAGTAGTGCATGTGACATGCACTAACATTTCATTAGTTAAATTTATGATCAAAATTTGACACAGATTACAATGGGGACCAATAAACCAGGACAGAGGTAGTAGTTATGGGATTACTAATCTAGAAGCCTAAAAGAACTGGCCCCTGGTACTCCTACTAGCAGTAGTACTCAAGTTGGAATTCCAATTGCACGACACAACTTGTTAGGCAAAAAAATCGATACAAGGTGTAGGAAGTGGTTTGGGAATTTGCATGCCTTTCCAACCAGTGAGATACTCCGTACAAAGTACGACAGAGAAATAACCACAGAGAAGGAAGCTAAAAGTAAACAATCAAACAAGCATTTTTGCATTTGTTTTGCATTGAATCGTTTCACAAGCTTGACTAGTGTTGTTTTTCTATTTTTACAAAAACCACATCGTAATGTTAAAACGTGCATTTGCACGTACATAAGTAATAGTAGTACTCCCTCCGTCTAGGTGTACAAGTCTTCCCTCCTTCTTGGTCACTGTGCACAACCAAAGATGACTTATTGACCAGGACGGAGGAAGTAGCACAGTCTACAAGCATATATCGAGAGAGACGTGTAGTCCGATAGTATATAGTAAAGTTTGTGCTATATGCACGTACTTGCAAAATGCGTAATAATACACAACGTTTCCAAACTTTCCCTTTTACATAATTAAGGACGCTAAAAATTCCTGAACATTCGGGATTTATCATTTGCGTCCCAAAACTAATGAGATCGCCTTACGAAACAAAAATTATACACCTCCTAAAAGCCACGACGCTCGCAGGAGCGCTTGCAGCGCACCACGAGTGCCCTGGTGCGCGGCCGTTTCCCAGCGCGCCGACACAACGCCTCTTCCTCAGCCTCGCAACTCGCAAGGTGCTGATTGGCGGCTTGCTGGTGGGCGAGCGCGATCTCACCGGTGTGGTGATCCGGCGCCAACAGGTACTCCTCCTGGTTGGAAGCATGCACCCGGTCCACGTACCGCCAAGCGTAGATGAGGCGCTTGGGCCCGACTGCACTCAGGGCGTCGGCACGGGCATCCTCCGCCACCCTCACGGCCCTCGCATGAGCCTTCTGCCAAAGAGCTAATTGCCTGACTCTCTCGGATGCGACATAGATCTCCCAGAAAGCTTGTTGCGCGGCACGCTTCTCTTCCTCGGCCTTCTTCTCTGCTTCTATTTTGGTGCGCTCTGCTGGAGGCAAAGCCTCCCACAAGGCGACATCCATTTCTTTCCAAAGCACCTCAAGGCTAGGGGGGCTCGGCGGGCGGCGTGGCGTTCTCCTCGTAGCGGGGAGCCGATGCATCCTCCGACGCGCGTGGTGGCGAGATTGGGAATGCCGACGTGTCCACCTCGACATGTCACGGTGAGGAGTGGAACGCCGGCGCATCCTCCTTGACTAGTGGCGGCGAGGAACGGAACGGCGACGCGTCGCGTCGCGGCGAGGGGCGGAACACCGACGCGTCCTCCTCGACTAGTGGCGGCGAGGAACGGAACGGCGACACGTCGCGTAGCAGCGAGGAGCGGAACACCGACGCGTACTCCTCGACTAGTGGCGGCGAGGAACGGAACGGTGATGCGTGACCGTCCGCGCGGTGCAGCGAGGGGATCCTAGGGCTTGGGAGGGGCGATGCCATGGTGGTCGACGTGAGAGGGAGGGGAGGAGATAGCAATGAACATGAATGTGAGGGGGAGGAGATAGCGATGTCGTGGGAGGCACAATATTTATAGCAAGCAATGGCACACCTACGTAAGATATGGACTGAGCTGCACTGACTTAACTATAGGTCCAGTTTCACTGACATGTGGGCCAGTACCATGTTGGGCCCATATGTCAGTGACCCAATGCACCTGAAGTTAAGTAAAAGCTACGTGGGCATATTTGTTGGAGTAAATTACGGGGGAGCAAAGGGGTGGAAATATTGCTGGTCACAATGGATTGGACGAGCGTGGGGGGAGGAGAGTCATGCATGCAGATTTTTTCACACGGGGTGGAGTGGTGGGACCGCCGGAGGGAGAAGAAGAGTTTAGCAGGCATATTGTTTCCACACATGGAGAGGAAATGATTTGGAGATGAACGGGCTTCCTACAGGTATGGGGAACGGTGCATAATAAGTCATCTTGCATGTCGGGCTGGGTATAGTCTCAAGTCATTAAAAACATACACGCCCCACACATGTTCATATTTCAAGGTGCACTAAATTATTACATGCAATGATTAAGGCTGGCCATAATGATGGTATCTTAGCTGGCATCATGCACACGGGAATAGCAAACATGCTGATGTGGCAAAGAATTAAAGAAGAGAGAGGGGGTTAGAGTAACTAGTGTTCATGCATGCATTGGTAAACACATTTTTTGTGAAGAACGACAGCATTAGTTGAGTACTTTTGTAGACTTCAAAAACTATTCCACCGCCTCTACTATCTTGCTAGGAGTAGGTGAAATTTTTGAGTCGAGCCCTTTAAACTAGAAGGGAGGTAGTGGTACTCTAATAGCTAGGTGTGTAAGTCGTCTTACGAAAACCAAATAATCCCAAAACACGTAGGCGCGGTGCATTAACTTCTACCTCGTTTCTTGTTTCTTGACATATCAACCAATAAGAGATGAGGGTGTGCATGCTTTTAATGACCTGAGACTATCAAACATGACATGCAGTGGTTAGTTCATTGCATGCAATACTATTTAATTAGCAAATAAACATTAATGTCTCTCGTTTTCCCCTCCTCCTTGGTCACGGTGCACAGCCTAAGATGACTTACTCACCTAGACGGAGGGAGTATCAACATTCACAATGTCAAATCAATATTTTACACTCATTATAAAACGTAGTTCTTATACTCATTATAATCAGTATTGTAGATATTGATATTTTTAGTATAAATTTGGTCGTGGGATTTCATTGATGCCTGTCAAAGCGTGGAGGAAGCGGAGCTTAGGGCTTGCATTGCCGGTCTGTACATAGGTATTTCTCTTCATAATTCTGTAATTTTAGAGACTGATTGCGCTTTTGTGGTAGCGTCTCTTGCATTAGGGGACTATGACACGTCTGCTATGCGTGACCTGAAGATGAAAGCGTTGAGCATCTCGAAGTTGATCAACAATCTTCAATTGTCAAAGATTAGCCGTTCGGCCAATAAGGTGGCATACTTAATCGCTAAGTATAGCTTTGACAATAGATTAGATGGTATTCTTGTAAATAACATACCGCCCTGTGTGGTGAATATTGTATCGAATGAGTGTACTGGTGTGGCTGGTTAATTAATATAAGGTGGTCTTAAAAAAGTATAAATTTGGTCAAACACTTTGCAAACGGTTGACGGGAGTAAAAAGGACCAGAGGGAGTATCATGCATGCAGAGTAAGCAAAAAAAATGCTCATTTATAGCCGGTCGAAGTCTCAAAGGGCGCGACCGCGCGAGGGAGGCGAAGGTTGTGGGAGGCGCGATGGTTGACGGAATTAAGTGAAGTTACATCCACGCGCCGGCATGGCGTGCGAACAGGCAGAAGCTACACCGTCAGGCCTACGATATGGGTCTAGTAGACATGACATCTAGTGGGTCCCGCATAGTTCTCGAGAACTCTTTGGGGGCTTGCAGCTGTTTATCCACCGGGCAAGCCAGCAACCCCACGTCATTCACACGCCCTACTCGTCCCCGTCTTCTACCTCACAACAGTTCGCTCCCAGTCGTGTTGTCCTTTCACATTAGTTCGCTCCTAGTTTTTGCGGGGTACAACAGTTCAACTTCTCCTAACCCTCCTCCAAAATCCATGGCCTCCCAAATCTCCATGGTCGTCGCTGAGTACCAGGTTAGAGCCATCACCGGTGATCAGTTCATCATCATCTACACACGTGGATCCACGATGGTGAAAGCATGGCTTGCTCGCTTCCTACGCATGTTCAACAGTTCAACGGATGAGTGGGTTGCTGGGCTAGATGTTGAGTACACCACAGTCCTCGGACGAGAGAAGGATCTAAAGGACGAAGAGGGGAAGAAGCCCGTCGTGATCCAGGTTTGCGTACATAATGTTTGCTTGGTCTACCACATATGCCATGCCGACGTTGAGTGCCAGGATTTTAAGAACTTCCTCAAGGACAAAAGAGTGAAATTCGTCACTGTAGGCTTTAAGAATGACAGGGATGTCCTGTGTCGGATAGGTCTCGTTGTAGGCCAGCCCTTCGATCTCCAGAAGGCAAGCCTGGTGTCCTCCTCTCAACCTTCAATGCTGACCCTGGCAGCAGCCATGATTGATCCTTCGTAAGCTAAACTGAAGAAACCTCATCACGAGTTTCATCATGCATGGGAGTCGAAGACATTAGATGAAGATCACATCCTGTACGCAGCAATGGATGCCTACCTTTGTTTAAATATCTACAAGGGTTGGATGAAGAAGCAGAGCCCAGTGTCTGGTTCAAGCAAAGAAGCGTCAGCGAAGAGGAAGAGGAAGAGGGACGAGGACGAAGTCGAGGACGTGGACTCGGACTCTGAGTAGGTGGCAGTGTCGTCGCTCATGCTGGTTCTACTGTAGTGTCAAGCGGACTAGTTGCTTAGTTTATTTTCAAGGGTGTGGTGTGCTGAGGCCCCAGCAGAACTATGTTTATGTTCTTTCTCATTATTTGAACTCTTTAGTACGTAGAGTAGTACTAGTACTATGTCTTACTACTGTTCTTCTTGCAGTTGGTACCACTGCTCGTATCTTCGTGTTCCTACTGTACTTAATACGTTCATACTAGTAGTATAATTTGGGTCAGTCGATTTGTGAAAGAAGTTCGACGGAGTGAAGGAAGAAGACGGCAGAAGAGGTGGAAGAAGCCCTTCTAGCCATCCATGTTGCATCAAACGGCTCACATGAGTCGAATGACCCAAATTGCTCCTTCATCTTGCAGGATCCACGTGGCATTCAAGGTCTCGAAGGTAGATTTCGCGTCCGCACCCGGTTTGCGGGCTCGACGCGCGCGCGACCGGCTTCCGCCGGGACAGCCACCATGCGCGCCTCCTCCGCGCGGGCGGAGACGACAATGACACGCTAGTTCCTCCTCGCCGGTGTGCTGGAGCACGCACTCGTCCTCCTCTTCGTATGCTGCGTGCATAGACGCGGCTCCACCAGCTGCTCGTGTGCTTGGCAGCGCGGCGGCATGGCGAGGAGGGACTGCAGCGATGTGAGCGGGCGAGCCTTCGACTTCATGGCACAGGGATGGCGGCGACACCGCGGTGATGGGCGAGAAATTGTTGGCCGGAGCAGGCGGGCGCCAGCATGCGCAACGGCGGCAGCATATTGATGAGTGCGCGTGTGGGAGCTTACTTTAGTTTTATATAAGGTTGGTCAAACTTAAAAGAAAACCGTACTAGTACACGTAAACATTAGACTTAGGCAGTGCTTTTATTAAAAAAAATTGAAGTTAGTACCACAGCCATGATACGGAATCCTGTGCAAGCGCGTGAACCGCGGCCGCGCGGTCGATCAAACGGTGCGTCACCCTGTCGCGCTCGAAGGACATCCACTGAACCTTTTTGTGTGTGTGAAAATAATCCTCGAATATTACTCAACTTTTTTTCCTAGGAAAGTTCTTGACGCTGCAATATTTCCATATATGTGAATTTAGCTCCAATTTGTGTTTATTTGGATTTGGACATTTTAGGTGCGCCCTAGTTTTTTTAATACTTATTTTGTGTGTGTGACTGAGAGAGAACGTGTGTATGTGTCCATATGTGTGTTGTGGTGGAAGGGCAATGTGGAGACGGTGTGCGTGTGATACAGACATAGAGAGGTGTGAATGTGCAAATGATCATGCATGAGTGAGACATAGACAGATGCCGATGCGTTGTGTATACATGAGAGAACGGTCTTCTAGTTTACTTGTGTGTGTGTGTGTGAGAGAGAGAGAGAGAGAGAGAGAGGAGCATCCGTAACACAACAACCATCTCTCTCGATTCGTCCGTCCCTCGCATGATGCATGCAACACATGCATCAACGCGCACATTTTGACACCCTCACTCGGCCCCTGCCCACCTCAAGGCCCGCACAATATCTTCGTGAATACCCATTTCTCTCCTTAGGTTTGTTTTCGCTCAATATCTGACACACATACACACGTGCACGCGCACACACACACATACACAGAACAACACACACACACTCCCCCGAGCACACAATTCATCCCCATCCAAGGTTATACGGCGACCACTCTTGCTTGTGCTTCTTTGCACCCCAACATGCACAACACCTCAATCTTCAAAGAGGGCATCGAGCAGATCGAAGATGGCGACCACACCGCGCTAGAGAATGCGGGGTCATTTGGAAGCAGGGTGATGTGACGACGGCTGACTGACTCCTCCCCCCACCCTCTCTCTCGCTCTTTCACAAAATTACCAATCCCTCTCTCCCCCGCACAAAATTTTCAATCCCTCAACCCATGAGATCCTTCCCCTCTCATCCATGTTTTTCCAGCTCTCTCATCAAACATGTTGTCTCTTCTCCTTCCACGTATACAGAATCCAGATGCACACGCATCTCACGTATATTACATGTCTCCATCTTTCTCACAGACCTAACTTCTTCCTCTTTCTTTCTCTTTCTCTCTCTCTCTATCTCGTTAGGTTTGTCTCCTACTCTCTCGTCCACATACATACAATCTTTCCCGCCCTATCTGCTCCATCTTCAAAAGCTCTCTCTGCATGTTTCATTCACACATTGGGATATGTCAAAATGTTGCTTCTATAATGGCTGATGTAGATTTTTGGTTGTTTTTTTGCATCCTACAAAGTAATAACTATGAAATGCATTTAGATTCTCATTTTACTGGGATTATGTGAGTTTGAGCATGTTGTGAAGTACTATAGACCTTGTATACATATTGGGATTCGACAATGATTGTAACTATTGAATTGTATATACCATTACATTCAAAGTCAATAGCCTAATATATTTATTTCACAATTTAAACAAATGATTAGTTCACTACAAAGTAAGAAAACAAATGTGTACTCCCTCCGTTTTTATTTAAGTCCGCGTATTAGCATTGGTCAAAGTCAAGTTTTGTAAACTCTCCGAAAGCTTATAACAAAAAATATTAACATATACAATAACAAATAAATACCATTAGATTCATTATTGAATGTACTTTCACATCATACATATTTTTTATGGTAAATGTTTATATTTTTATATAAACTTGGTCAAACTTTAGGAAGTTTGACTTCGGTCAAACCTAATATGCAAAGTTTACTACTACTACTCGCTAGTTGCTTAGCCGAATCACTCAACACGCCACACGGGGAGTCCAGTGTCACAAAATTTTGAGGTCGGCGGGAAAATCTCCCGTGACCCTCATTCGAGCAGTGGGAAGTTACCATAATAGCCTTCGGAACAGGCCTACGGATGACGCTTGGTAGGGGGCTGTTTTTGTAACTTCAGGTTCACCCTACTCAGCCAACCCCACCCCGGCACCCAGAGTAGTACACCTGAATACTCCCCATTTTCTATCCCCACCGCAAAATAGACTTCTCCACGGCACCGCAGCCTTCGTGCTCCTCCCCTTTACATCGGCGCACTCGTCCACCACAGCGCATCTGCCTCATCGACGACCTCGTATGCCGCACTAGAGCCGGTCCACCGTCGTCGTCGTACACGGAGCCTCTTCCCCAGCATCGTCTTCCACGGTCTCGGATCTGCTTCCCGGAAGCCGACGCCAAGCGCAGAAGTACCACCGTCATGGACAATGAACTGACTCCCGTTGCCGACCATGACTCATAGAGGCCACCGCGACCATCGTTCTCCTCCTCGATTGGTAATGTGTGTATTGAATCACTTAGCAGTACATGTGCAGTTCCAATTTTGTTCATACCTACCCTTCAATTTTCCTGGGTGCTATTGTTCCCGTAAAACTAATTGGTTATAGCCTCCATTGTCCAACAGAATATCAGCTTGTAATTGTGCATCGCTCCTGTATCGCGCTGTGCTTGGGTAGGTTTTTCATCTGCAACCAGTAGTGTGGCAAATGATGGAAAGGTTTTTAGAACTAGCAAGATGCCCATGCGTTGCACACATCAAGATGCATTTGTATGAGTAGTTTATCTTGTGGGAGAAAAGGATGAACGAGGGAAGGCCTTATTTGCAAATCTGAAGAGGGGTATGGGTATCTTTTTGCAAAATTCCCATTTGTTTCCTTCCTATCTGTCAGATATAAATCTGACGGCCTATATTGCAAGGAAAAAAAGTATAGAGAAAAAAAAGTAGACATTAAAGGAAGTAGAGATAAATATTAAATATAAAATATAAAATAAATATAACCATAGAGAAGAGAGTAGAGATAGCAGAGACGTCGGGAAAGGATCGCGCGCGCGGGAAAAAGTGGCCTGGCGTGCGCTAGTTTTGTCACGCGGCATCCTGCGCGCTTTATAAAATCCAACGCCCTCCCACCGCTCTGTGCCTTGCCACCGCTCTCTCCCCGCTCTTTTTCGCCTCGCCGCCGCCGCGCCACCATGCCGCCGCATCGCCGGGAAACTTGGGGATACCGCGGCGTCCGCGCGCGCCCCTCTAGCGGCTTCTTCGCCGAGATCTGGTTCCACGGGATGCACCTCTGCCTCGGCAATTTCGACACCGCCAATGAGGCCGCCCGCATGTACGACGCGGCGGCATGGCGCCTCCGGTGGCCTCATAGAACATTGAACTTCCCCAACGTGCTGACGCGGGAGCGGGCGCAAGAGCTCGCGCCTCTGCCGCGACTTAGCATCGACATGGATCGTCGCGACAACCGGAGGCGGGAGCACCGTCTCGGCATCGCCGAGATGGACGAGGAAGCCATGGCGCTGTGGCGCCAACACTTCCCGCAGGACATCATCAACGAGCGTGAGTTCTACACGCAAAGGAGGGTGGAGAGGGATAAGAGGAGGGCGGAGCGAGCCACCTATCACGAGGACAAGCATAGGCGAAAAGCGGACACTCAATTCAACATGAGGCTAGGAGCAACGTCGCCCTGGAATCCGACGACGATCGATATCTTCATGCCTATAGTCAGACGTCGGAGGAGGACATCACCGAGGAGGAGTCGGATGATGAGGAGTAGTTGAATTATCTTTTTTTATCTATCTATGCTGAGAACTATCCTCTACTCTCTAATATCTACTTCTTGATCTCAGCACTATAAACGCTTTTTTAAAGCGCCGCGCGTTACGATTCTGTTGGAGATGCTCTAACATGGCAGACGAGTGCTTTAATGTTGCCCACAAGATGCGCGAGTATTACTAGTAGTATTTTTCTTGCCATGTTGAGATTTTAAAACCACGAGTGTGAACATGCAGAGGAGCAATGAAGACCAAACACGGGATATTCGGGACATCTTCAAGGAGCGTCGCAAGTTAAAGAGGAGCTGCACCGAACCTGTAAAACGAGCTTTGGTAAGTAACACCCTTTCAATTACTTTCGTTTAGCCTCGTGTTCTTCAGTGTGAATATGTTGTAGTTTCTGTTTCTCTTAAGCGTGGTGTTCTTCGATGTGTAATAAGAAGAGTCTTAATCGTCCTAATTCTTTCATTTTTAGCTTGATGTAGGAAGTGGGTGTTCTCACCTTGTAGTCTGTTTTTATATTTATTTTCCTTTTGGATTCAATTCTCCGAGTTCTGTTTATCTGGCTTCTACTAAATGGATCTAGGTTTCTGTGAGTATTGATCTAAAAAAGAAGTAACTTCATGTCAGGATGCAGTTCCTGCGAGGAGGGAAGTATGGTCAACCTCGAGATCATGTTTCCAAAATGAGGCTGGATTACACACAAGGTGCCAGTTCCCTAATGATGCTGGATTAGACACAAGGTGCAAATTCCCGGATGATGCTGGATTACACACAAGCCAGGTGGAGTCGTCAGTGCTACGTCTTGAGCTTGCGTTGGTTTTCCTCGAAGAGGAGAGGGTGATGCAGCAAAGTGTAGCATAAGTATTTCCCTCAGTTTTGAGAACCAAGGTATCAATCCAGTAGGAGGCTCCTTAAAAGTCCCACGCACCTACACAAACAAACTGAGAACTCGCAACCAACACAATAAAAGGGTTGTCAATCCGTTCACGGCTACTTGCGAAAGTGAGATCTAATAAAGATAGTAAGATAAGATAAATATATTTTTGGTGTTTTATAATATAGATGCAAAAAGTAAAGATGCAAATAAAGTAGATTGAAAGCAAATATGATAAGAGATACACCCGGGGGCCATAGGTTTCACTAGAGGCTTCTCTCAAGATAGCATAAGTATTACGGTGGGTGAACAAATTACTGTCGAGCAATTGATAGAAAAGCGCATAGTTATGAGATTATCTAGGCATGATCATGTATACAGGCATCACATCCATAACAAGTAGACCGACTCCGGCCTGCATCTACTACTATTACTCCACACATCGACCGACTCCTGCCTGCATCTAGAGTATTAAGTTCATAAGAACAGAGTAACGCATTAAGCAAGATGACATGATGTAGAGGGATAAACACATGCAGTATGATATAAACCCCATCTTGTTATCCTCGATGGCAACAATACAATACGTGTCTTGCAACCCTTTCTGTCACTGGGTAAGAACACCGCAAGATTGAACCTAAAGCTAAGCACTTCTCCCATGGAAAGAAAGACCAATCTAGTAGGCCAAACCAAACTGATAATTCGAAGAGACTTGCAAAGATAACTCAATCATACATAAAAGAATTCAGAGAAGATTCAAATATTATTCATAGATAAACTTGATCATAAACCCACAATTCATCGGATCTCGACAAACACACCGCAAAAAGAGTTTACATCGAATAGATCTCCACAAGAGAGGGGGAGAACATTGTATTGAGATCCAAAAAGAGAGAAGAAGCCATCTAGCTAATAACTATGGACCCGTAGGTCTGTGGTAAACTACTCACAACTCATCGGAGGGGCAAGGATGTTGATGTAGAGGCCCTCCGTGGTTGATTCCCCCTCCGGCAGAGTGCCGGCGAAGGCTCCAAGATGGGATCTCGCGGATACAGAAGGTTACGGCGGTGGAAATTGTGTTTCGTGGTGCTCCTAGATGTTTTCGGGGTACGTAGGTATATATAGGAGGAGGAAGTACGTCGGTGGCCGCCCGAGGGGCCCACAAGACAGGGGCACACCCTACAGGGGGGCGCGGCCCCCTATCTCGTGGGGCCCTCGGAAGCTTCTTGACTTGCACTCCAAGCTCTCCGGATCACGTTTGTTCCAAAAATCACGCTCCCGAAGGTTTCATTCCGTTTTTACTCCATTTGATATTCCTTTTCTTTGAAATACTGAAATAGGCAAAAAAACAACAATATGGGCTGGGCCTCCGGTTAGTAGGTTAGTCCCAAAAATGATATAAATGTGTAAAATAAAGCCCATAAACATCCAAAAGGGGTAATATAATAGCATGGAACAATCAAAAATTATAGATACGTTGGAGATGTATCAAGCATTCCCAAGCTTAATTCCTGCTCGTCCTCTAGTAGGTAAATGATAAAAAGTGAATTTTTGATGTGGAATGATACCTAGCATAATTCATAATGTAATTTTCTTTATTGTGGCATGAATGTTCAGATCCAAATGAATACAAAATAAAAGTTCATATTGACATAAGAAATAGTAATACTTCAAGCATACTAATCAAAGTAATCATGTCTTCTCAAAATAATATGGCTAAAGAAAGTTATCCCTACAAAATCATATAGTCTGGCTATGCTCTATCTTCATCACACAAAGTATTTAATCATGCACAACCCCGATGACAAGCCAAGCAATTGTTTCATACTTTAATAATCTCAAACTTTTTCAACTTTCACGCAATACATGAGTGCGAGCCGTGGACATAGCACTATATATGTGGAATAGAATGGTGGTTGTGGAGAAGACAAAAAGGAGAAGATAGTCTCACATCAGCTAGGCGTATCAACGGGCTATGGAGATGCCCATTAATAGATATCAATGTGAGTGAGTAGGGATTGCCATGCAAGGGATGCACTAGAGCTATAAATATATGAAAGCTCAATAAAAGAAACTAAGTGGGGTGCATCCAACTTGCTTGCTCACGAAGACCTAGGGCACTTTGAGGAAGCCCATCATTGGAATATACAAGCCAAGTTCTATAATGAAAAATTACCACTAGTATATGAAAGTGACAACATATGAGACTCTCTATCATGAAGATCATGGTATTATTTTGAAGCACAAGTGTGGAAAAAGAGATAGTAGCATTGTCCCTTCTCTCTTTTTCTCTCATTTTATTTTTTTTCTTTCTTCTTTTTTTTCTTTGGCCTATCTTTTTTTTCTTTCTTTTTGGCTTTTCTCTTTTCTTTTTTTTCTTTTCCTCTTTTTTTCTTTTTGTAAAGTCTGAAGCCTCATCCCGACTTGTGGGGGAATCATAGTCTTCATCATCCTTTCCTCACTAGGACAATGCTCTAATAATGAAGATCATCACACTTTTATGGATTTACAACTCAAAGCTAGAACAAGATATGACTCTATATGAATGCCTCCGACGGTGTACCGGGATATGAAATGAATCAAGAGCGACATGTATGAAAATTATGAAGGTGGCCTTGCCACAAATACAATGTCAACTACATGATCATGCAAAAAGCAATATGACAAAAGTAATGCGTGTCATATGAACGAAACGGTGGAAAGTTGCATGAAAATATATCTCGGAATGGCTATGGAAATGCCATAATAGGTAGGTATGGTGGCTGTTTTGAGGAAGGTAAATGGTGGGTGTATGGTACCGGCGAAAATTGCACGATACAAGAGAGGCTAGCAATGGTGGAAGGGTGAAAGAGTGCGTATAATCCATGGACTCAACATTAATCAAAAGAACTCATATACTTGTTGCAAAAATTTAGAAGTCATCCAAAACCAAAGCACTACACGCATGCTCCTAGGGGGATAGATTGGTAGGAAAAGACCATCGCTCGTCCCCGACCGCCACTCATAAGGAAGACAATCAATAAATAAAATTGTGCTCCAACTTCATCACAAAGCGGTTCACCATACGTGCATGCTAAGGGAATCACAAACTTCAACACAAGCATTCTTTAAATTCATAATCACCCAACTAGCATGACTTTAATATCACTACCTCCATATCTCAAAACAATTATCAAGTATCAAATTGATCATAGCATCCGATTCACTTTCTATGATAGTTTTTATTATACCCAACTTGGATGCTCATCATTCTAGGACCAACTTTATGATCATAGAAAATACCATGCTGTTCTAAAATACTCTCAAAATAATATAAGTGAAGCATGAGAGATTAGGAATTTCTTCAAAATTAAGACACCACCGTGCTCTAAAAGATATAAGTGAAGCACTAGAGCAAAAACTATCAAGCTCAAAAGATATAAGTGAAGCACATAGAGTATTCTAGCAAATTCTAATCAAATAGGCTTCTCCCAAAAGGTGTGTACAGCAAGGATGATTGTGGTAAACTAAAAAGCGAAGACTAATATAATACATGACGCTCCAAGCAAAACACATATCATGTAGCGAATAAAAATATAGCTCCAAGTAAAGTTACCAATGAACGAAGACGAAAGAGGGGATGCCTTCCCGGGGCATCCCCAATCTTAGGCTTTTGGCTATCCTTGAATATCTTGGGGTGCCATAAGCATCCCCAAGCTTAGGCTCTTGCCACTACTTATTCCATAGTCCATAAAAGCTTTACCCAAAACTTGAAAACTTCACAACACAAAACTCAACAGGAAATCTTATAAGCTCCGTTAGTGAAAGAAAACAAAACCACCACATAAGGTACCGCCATGAACTCATTCTTTATTTAATTTGGTGTTAAACCTACTGTATTCCAACTTCTTTATGGTTTATAGACTGAATTACTAGCCATAGATGCATTGAGATAAGCAAACAACACACGAAAAACAGAATCTGTCAAAAAACAGAACAGTCTGTAGCAATCTGTAACTAACACAAACTTCTGGAACTCTAAAAATCCTACCAAAATAGGAAGTCCTGGAAAATTTGTTTATTGAACAGTATCAAAAATAATTAATGCAAAATCACGTTCCTGTGATTTAACAAAATTATATCCGTGCGCGCAAAGTTTCTGTTTTTCAGCAGAATCAAATGAACTATCATCGTAGGTTATCCTATAGGTTCTACTTGGCACAAATACTAATTAAAAGATAAAAAACACATCTAAACAGAAGGTAGATTCAATATTTATTACTAAACAGGAGCAAAAACAAAAAACATAAAGAAAATTGGGTTGCCTCCCAACTAGCGCTATCGTTTAACGCCCCTAGCTAGGCATAAAAACAAAGATAGATCTAACGAGTGCCATCTTTGGCACTAAATTCATAAGTAGCACGCATGATAGATTCATAAGGTAATTTGTCTTTCTTTCTTGGAAAGTGTTCCATGCCTTTCTTTAATGGAAATTGGAATCTAATATTCCCTTCTTTCATATCAATAATCGCACCAATCGTTCTAAGGAAAGGTCTACCAAGAATAATAGGGCAAGAAAGATTGCAATCTATATCAAGAATGATAAAATCTACGGGCACCAAATTTCTATTTGCAACAATAAGAACATCATTGATCCTTCCCATAGGCTTTTTAATGGTGGAATCCGCAAGGTGCAAATTTAAAGAGCAATCATCAAGATCATGGAAACCTAGAATATCACATAAAGTTTTCGGAATCGTGGAAACACTAGCAGCCAAATCACACAAAGCAAAACACTCATAATCTTTAATTCTAATCTTTATAGTAGGTTCCCACTCATCATTAAGTTTTCTAGGTATAGAAACTTCCAAATTAAGTTTTTCATCATAAGATTGCATCAAGGCATCAACAATATGTTTGGTAAAAGCTTTATTTTGACTATAAGCATGAGGAGAATTAACAACGGGTTGCAACAAGGAAATACAAACTTTTAAAGAGCAATTATCATAAGCAAATTCCTTGAAATCCGAGATAGACGTTCAATATTATTAGAAGTTGAGGATTCTCCAATCTCACTTTTACCAAATTTAGCATTAAGATCTAAAGACTCCGAATTCTTGGGACGCCTTCAAGGCAAAGTTGATTCATCATCAGTCCCATAATCATCAAAATTCATATTGCAAAACATAGATCTAATCGGAGACGCATCAATAACTTTAAGATCCTCATCATTATTTTCATGTAGACTAGAAGAACACGTTTTTATAAAGCTTTCTTTTTTAGCACGCAATCTAGCGGTTCTTTCCTTGCACTCGTCAATGGAAATTCTCATTACTTTGAGAGACTCATTGATATCATGCTTAGGAGAAGAAGATCCAAGTTTAAGAGAATTAACATCGAGCAAAAGTCTATCAACGTTCAAGCAAGGCATTAAAATTCTTTTGAGAAATCATAAATTCTTTCACACTATTCTCAAAATGAGTGGGCATCTTATTAAAAGTACCATAAGAATTATTGTAGGAATTTCCATAATTATTAGAGGGATTACTAGGGAATGGTCTAGCATTAAAATTTCCTCTATAAGCGTTATTTACAAAACTATTCCTACCAACAAAAATTCACATCCATAGATTCATTATTATTCTCAATCAAGGAAGACAAGGGCATATCATTGGGATCAAGAGGAGTATTTTTAGTAGCAAACATCTTCATAAGTTCATCCATATTTCCACTCAAAACATTAATTTCTTCTATAGCATGCACCTTTTTACTAGAAGATCTTTCGGTATGCCATCGAGAATAATTAGCCATAATATTATCAAGCAATTTTGTAGCATCCCCTAATGTGATTTCCATAAAGGTGCCTCCCGCGGCCGAATCTAAGAGATTTCTAGAAGCAAAGTTCAAACCGGCATAAAAATTTTGTATGATCATCCATAAATTCAAACCATGAGTAGGGCAATTGCGAAGCATCAATTTCATTCTTTCCCAAGATTAGGCAACATGCTCATGATCAAGTTGTTTAAAATTCATAATATCGTTCCTAAGAGTGATGATCTTAGCAGGAATACTTAGAGATAAAAGCATCTTTGCACCTGTTCTAAGAATCAATACTATTTTTAGGCAAAGACGAAAACCAAACTTTAGCATGATCTCTAAGTGAAAACGGAAATAACTTCAATTTGACAATATCGTTATCCGTATCTTTCTTCTTTTGCATATCACACAAATCAACAAAATTGTTTAGATGAGTAGCGGCATCTTCACTAGGAAGGCCGGCAAATTGATCTTTCATAACAAGATTCAGCAAAGTGGTATTGATTTCACAAGACTCAACATCATTAAGAGGAGAAATCGGAGTACTAAGGACATCATTATTATTGGTATTCGAGAAGTCACACAATTTGGTATTATCTTGCGCCATGGCAACAAGTAATCCAACACACAAGCAAACAGAAAAAGGCAAGCGAAAAGAGAGGAGGAGATTGGGAAAGAGAGGGCGAATAAAACGGCAAGGGTGAAGTGGGGGAGAGGAAAACAAGAGGCAAATGGCAAATAATGTAAATGCGAGGGAGATGGGTTTGTGATGGGTACTTGGTATGTCTTACTTGAGCGAAGACCTCCCCGGCAACGGCGCCAGAAATCCTTCTTGCTACGTTTTGAGTAGGGCTGGAATTCGAGCCGAGTCGAGCCAGCTCGACTCGACTCGCTAGAGCTCGTTTCATTAACGAGCTAGCTCGACTCGACTCGTTACTATAACGAGCTCAAACCCAAGATTGGCTCGACTCGTATAACTCACGAGCTGGCTCGTTTAGCTTGTTAAGCTCGTTTAAGATAGAAACATAAAGCCCTCAAATATGATAAAAATGATTATCTATATATTAAACATATATCTCACAAATCAATTGTAATTTTCTTGTAACACATGAGTCTCCTAGGAGGCTAGGCCTTCAACTGCTCGACCTTGGGTTGTGCGCCTGGGATGTAGGTTGTTTAGTGGCTGATATTTCTTTGTATTGGGAGTGGCTGATCTATTGTATCGAGCCTAACGAGTTATACGAGTACTCATGAGATTGGCTCGTTTAACTTGGTCTATAAACGATCTTAAACTAAAGCTCGGCTCGACTCGTTATTCTTCGAGTTCGAGACGATTCGAGCCGAGTCACGAGCTACTTGTTTAGCTCGCGAGCTTCGAGCTTTTTTTCTAGCCCTAGTCTTGAGCTTGCGTTGGTTTTCCTTGAAGAGGAGAGGGTGATGCAGCAAACTATAGCATAAGTATTTCCCTCAGTTTTGAGAACCAAGGTATCAATCCAGTAGGAGGCTCCTCAAAAGTCCCACGCACCTACACAAACAAACTAAGAACTCGCAACCAACACAATAAAGGGGTTGTCAATCCCTTCACGGCCACTTGCGTAAGTGAGATCTAATAAAGATAGTAAGATAAGATAAATATATTTTTGGTGTTTTATAGTATAGATGCAAAAATTAAAGATGCAAATAAAGTAGATTGAAAGCAAATATGATAAGAGATCGACCCTGGGGGCCATAGGTTTCACTAGAGGCTTCTCTCAAGATAGCATAAGTATTACGGTGGGTGAACAAATTACTGTCGAGCAATTGATAGAAAATCGCATAGTTATGAGATTATCTAGGCATGATCATGTATATAGGCATCACATCCATAACAAGTAGACCGACTCCTGCCTGCATCTACTACTATTACTCCACACATCGACCGACTCCTGCCTGCATCTAGAGTATTAAGTTCATAAGAACAGAGTAACGCATTAAGCAAGATGACATGATGTAGAGGGATAAACACATGCAATATGATATAAACCCCATCTTGTTATCCTCGATGGCAACAATACAATACGTGTCTTGCAACCCTTTCTGTCACTGGGTAAGAACACCGCAAGATTGAACCCAAAGCTAAGCACTTCTCCCATGGCAAGAAAGACCAATCTAGTAGGCCAAACCAAACTGGTAATTCAAAGAGACTTGCAAAGATAACTCATTCATACATAAAAGAATTCAGAGAAGATTCAAATATTATTCATAGATAAACTTGATCATAAACCCACAATTCATTGGATCTCGACAAACACACCGCAAAAATAATTTACATCGAATAGATCTCCCCAAGAGAGGGGGAGAACATTGTATTGAGATCCAAAAAGAGAGAAGAAGCCATCTAGCTAATAACTATGGACCCGCAGGTCTGTGGTAAACTACTCACAACTCATCGGAGGGGCAAGGATGTTGATGTAGAGGCCCTCCGTGGTTGATTCCCTCTCCGGCAGAGTGCCGGCGAAGGCTCCAAGATGGGATCTCGCGGATACAGAAGGTTACGGCGGTGGAAATTGTGTTTCGTGGTGCTCCTGGATGTTTTTGGGGTACGTAGGTATATCTAGGAGGAAGAAGTACGTCGGTGGCCGCCCGAGGGGCCCACGAGACAGGGGGCGCGCCCTACAGGAGGGGTGGCCCCCTATCTCGTGGGGCCCTCAGAAGCTTCTTGACTTGCACTCCAAGCTCTCCGGATCACGTTTGTTCCAAAAATCAAGCTCCCGAAGGTTTCATTCCGTTTGGACTCCATTTGATATTCCTTTTCTTCGAAATACTGAAATAGGCAAAAAAACAGCAATATGGGCTGGGCCTCTGGTTAGTAGGTTAGTCCCAAAAATGATATAAATGTGTAAAATAAAGCCCATAAACATCCAAAAGGGGTAATATAATAGCATGGAACAATCAAAAATTATAGATACGTTGGAGACGTATCAGTCAGCTGTTCGTGTCCTTGTGGCATTAGTAAAGGCTGAAAGAAAGCGTGCAGCAACCCTTGAGAATGTAGCTGAGTTCCTGAAGAAGCGAAAAGAGCAATCAGATGCTCTCTTCACCCAAGCCAAAGAAGAGATGGAAGAAGCCAGAAATAAGCTAGCACGGGTAGAGCAGGCTAGGCGTCTCCTACTATCTAAAACTGTTGTCAACACAAAATTTCCTTCATAATAGCTAGGTTCAAATGTTTATCCAGTCAGCATGCCTGTTGTGATGTCTGTGCATCTACTGATGTGGCACAAAATGTTTTTTCGGGTCATGTAATAATAGCAATTACTTTCCAAACAATAACAGACGAAGCATTGGACATGGTATAGTTCATGCGCAAGCCCGACATTCCAAGTTCAACTTCCACATCAAACTCATGTTCACAGATATTTGCACATTCATACATAATGTCCACAACCATGATTCACTTCAAAGCCAAAAAAATGTGAGGAGAGTTATAAATAAAGAAAAACCTCTACTAGTTCCTGCTACCAATGCGAGCACAACAAGTCAAGACCATGCGTAAATTAATTATATTTTAGTCATTTTTTCTGTTCTAAAATGCCTGCCGGCTCGCGGAAGGACGTGTTGCTGGCACACGCACGGATTCAATGAAGGTAGGCAGGGCAGTCTTAAGCTGGTTGCACGCGGCGAGGAGGCGTGCTTAGTCGGGCCTGCAGCGAGTGCGGCCCTCTTGGCCGGCGCGCTAGTTCAATGCCTGCGCTATGAGAGGTCGCGTCTGTGTCAGAGAAATCACTCCCTCCAGTCCTTTTTTGTTTGGGTATAACAAAATCTCGTTTTCCATTCACATTTTACAAGTAAAATTCATGGACAAACTTTGACCCAAAGTACGATGGGGACTAGTAAACCAGAATGGAGGTAGTAGTTTTTTTAATCAAAGAAGGGTTTCCCCTTCCGATTAGTGAAAACCAGCATCTAAATCTAAACCATAGTATTTGCCCTAGAACTACCAGGTTCAACATCTGGCAACATAAACCCATACAACCATACGCCAAGGAGGTACGTAGTACTATGAATTCCATTTTCGCTCCATACCAATCGTTCTAAAAACTACTTACTACTTATAACGTGCCATTGAAAATCGGAATTCTTAACCCCGCTAAAAAACGATATTTTAAACGTGGCTACTCGATCTGTGGCAACTGGCAAGCCACCGGCGCTCCAAGTCGTTCACCTATGGTCCCAACCATCATCTCCTACAAAGGTGCTCCACCACGTACCCGGTACCCGCGAATGCAGCAATCGTGCACCTAGGGTTTTAGGGTTTATTTGTTAACATCGCCTTTACGTAACACTCATATGTGCGAGACAGCGAGAGGCCGACTGCGTGCGTGCGCCTCTTCTCTTCGTATATGTACTCCACCGTTTGTCTGGTGTCCAAAAATTGTAATAACTACTAGCAATGTGCCAATGCGTTGCCACACGATCAAAGTAGATTAATACATATTCACCGATTTGATAGAAAAAAAGTCTAGTTTTGAAATACGTATATCACTAAAAATATGTTATGTTTCACTCAAAATATATTCCTTTGGCGGTTTTGATGAGATAAGGGAGGAATGTTGTTGGTTTCAAGATTCGAGAAGTGGTATATGTCTAATTTCTACTCTTACTAGCAAGATGCACGTGTGTTGCACGGAACATCAAGATCTTGTGGGAGAAAAGGATGAACGAGGGAAGGCCTTATCTGCAAATATGGTGAAGAGTGTGGGTAAATTGCCATATTTTCCTTCCTATCCATCAGATATAAATCGGACGACCTACATTGCAGGATGGCAGGCCCACCATCATCACCAACTCTATTTTTTATCCCTACTCTTATAAAAAGCACTGTCGGTGATGATCGTGTGCCTGCCATCCTGCAATATAGGCCGCCTGATCTATATCTGACGGATAGGAAGGAAACTATGGCAATTTTGCAAAAAGATACCCACACCCCTCTCCACATTTGCAAATAAGGCCTTCCCTCGTTCATCCTTTTCCCCCACAAGATAAACTACTCATACAAATGCATCTTGATGTTCCGTGCAACGCATGGGCATCTTGCTAGTTGTTGCAAAAAGCCATGTGTGTGTGAGAGAGAGGGAGAGTGGAGGAGGACGGAGTGCATGTGTGACAAAGACACAAGTAGTGTGTGTGCGATAGGTATCAGCTTAAAATGAGGCGATAGTGTGTGTGTGTGCACGATCGAGAGGGCGTGTCTCAAGAAGGGAAGAAAAAGCTACATAGATACAAGGAGCGGGAGAGAGACATGTATGCGATGGTGGAAGCACGAGTGTGCGGGTGTATAAACCTATCTAGAAACTAGCTAGTCGATAAATGTTTGTGAGAGAAATACGAGTCGGGGTGCGAAAGCGAGACTTGTGTGTGTGTGTGTGAGAGAGACGGTAGTCGGGAAGGGGAGTGGAAGCAGGAGTTGTGTGTGTGTGTGAGAGAGAGAGAGAGAGGAGACGGTAGTCGGGGTTGTCTGATCGGTAAACAAATGAATAATGTCAGTCTGGGATGGAGACGAAAAGGAGACCGCAACAAATGTTGTGTCTACAGGAGAGAGAGAGAGTAATTTTAGTGGTATGAGTCATATGTAGAGACAAAGTGAAAGACGAGTGGAGACTGTGTGTGTGGCGGTGAAAAAGAAAGCTTAGGTACCGAGTGATACCAGAGAACAGTAGAGACGTGAGAGATAATGAAAACCGTGTAATGTATATTGATAGGGAGAGTGTGACACTTCTCAAGGGAGACATCGAGCGACCATGTTTGCGAGGATAGGAGAAACATGAAGTGAGCGTGCGGGTGAGCTGGAGAAAAGAGAAGGATAGCTATTTGAAGGAGCATGCATGCGAGAGAGATGGGCATGAAAGGAGTGAACAAAAAAGGGATTCAAATATTTGAATTCGAGATGATGATACATGTAATCCATACTCGAACCAAAATTGATCTATCAAACATGCATACTCATATGAATTCACGCACATCTATGTTATTTAATATGTAGATATTACTGATCCATACATTTTAGTAGAACATAATTTGGTTAAAAAAATCAAATTCAACCTTACGATTTCAAGATCGTTGTATTTGTAAATCATATTATACATATAAAGGAGCAGAATTCTTTGTTGTGCTTTTGAAAGTATATATAAAAAATGATGTACATAGAATGTAATTCCAATTGAAAATGGATCCCGCCCAAAAAATAGTAGAATAAAAACAGGATTCCAATTGAGTTGGCACGGTAAACGTGCACTCTGCAAAATTTGAACGAAGCGGGGAAAGTCACAGTAACCGCCCGAAACCAAAATCTGCGAGATGGAAATCACTACTGCCTATCCCTGCCACGCAAAGCCTATTTGCTGGATTTCTATAGGTTTCGATAGGGGTAGGTTTGTAATTTCACCCAAACATGACGTAACCGCCTCTCACCCGGATTCATACACGGTGGGCGCCAAAACACAGCGTGCCCTCGGCCGAAATCGACTCCCTCCCCGATTCATATTCATACACGGTGGGCGCCAGAAACAAACTCTCGTCAGCAAATATTCGATGTATGCGAGATTACCGTCCTATCCCCAACCGACTAATGTTACTGTGATGTAGTAGAAATTTGAAATGGGGGCTAAGTTTGTAAATTTCCTCGCATTTGAGACAAGCGCGTCCTGAATACATGGTTCCCCCCTTCCTCTCTACCTCCCTTTCCCCGTTCGTACTCCGTGGGCGCCAAAACACCCTCTCCACCCCACCCTCCTCCGTCCGCCGCCGTCCGCCACCCCATCCACCGCCGTCCTCCTCCACCATGTCGGAGCTGATACCCCGATGCCGCCGTCCATTACAAGAGATCGACCTCTCTCATCCACGCCTTCGGACCGGGATCCTTCCATCCCGTCCTCTCGCTTCATCCCCGCCGTCATCCACCTTGCCGGCACCGCTCCTACGACCGTCTCGTCCACCGCGCCCCGCCGCCACCGTCTACCCTCCTAGATCTGCTTCCACACCACCGACAACCATCGCTATCGCAGCACTGTCAAATTCTCAGCAGATGCGTACACGGCGCCGCACCAGAGGCGGTACTCTTTCGTATCTGCTCAACTTATTTATCGCAGCAAGAAAATAGATCGCCACTGCTTTACTCTAATTTCTTGTCTTGGTTGCAAAGTTGCCTTTGTCCGGTTTGCACCTTCAGATCCGCCATAGCACGCTCAACACTATACTCCCAATGCTTATGGTTTTCCCCTTTTATATTCCACACTAGTTAAATCACAGTATACTAAATTTCGAAATTGGATCAGTCAATTTTTCAGTGCTCGCCGGAGTTCGCCGGTGTGATCCAAGGGGCTCGGGTGGTTGTGGGGCCTCGCCGAACGAAGAAAGGTCGACGCGGGTGGGGGTTGGGGCGTGGGTGGGGGTGAGGGTGGTGGAGGAACACAGGCGGTGGGGGTCGGTGGTCCGGCTGGCGGCCCGTGCGGTGTTCTGTATGGGAAGAATCAGAGATGAGGAAGAAGAAGGGTTAGGAGACGTAGGATCTTCATCCAAGTGCCTGAAATGGTCGAGAGACAGCTGGGAGTTGCATTCTTAATGCTCTCTGGTTCATCATGTGTGGGTGCGCAACCAACATTTTAGTATCCAAAATCTGCTTGCTCTTCTTTACCATGTTCCTCTTCCGTTCTTCTTTAATATGTACTCTCTCCGTTCCTAAATACAAGTCTTTGTATAGATTCCACCATGGACTACATATGGAGCAAAATGAGTGAATCTACACTCTAAAATGTATCTGGATACATCTGTATGTGATCCATAGTGGAAATCTCTACCAAGACTTATATTTTGGAACGAAGGGAGTATGCTAGTAGTACAGTATGTTCCTTGTACTGAAGATGAGCAGGGACATTTGCAGTGTAGAGGTCTATACGGTCGGTTGTGATGGACACTTTGAGCCTCTTTGATTCGTAGGATGTTGTAAACATAGGAATAGGATTTGTAGTGGCCTGCCCACTTGAATCCTATAAGAATAGCAAGGAAATGCGCAGAGTTGTGTCGCCTTTGAGAGTTACACTGATATTAACAGTACCGCACCTTCACTTGAAGAGAGCTGGTATCCGAAGCCTTTCTAGCCGTACCGGCAATACTAGCACATATATTCCAGCAAGTTCCACTTTGCTGATTTTACTCTGATGCTTAAGGTTTTCCCGTTATATCTACACTATGATCTGTGTAGCTGCTTTGTGTCGCACTAGCAGCAGTCCACTCTTGAAGCTAAACACTGCAATGACTTACAAAATTGGCACCAAGCCATTGAGTGCCATTCTGGATGCAATGAAACTCATACGCTCCCCACCTGTTAACTCTTGTTCAGAATATGATCCTAATGACTATTCTAACCTCGAGGAGTCAAAGGCAGATGGCCTGTCCTGTTCACCCATCAAGGTGCATGTTCTAATTTGGCAATGTTTTATTGATTGCGGGTATCTTGCATATGTTGTCTTGCATTTCTTCTACTTTGTTGCACCACCATCTGCTTAGTTTACTCATCATATATGTCGAGATGCCATGCCCATCCATTATCAATACATATTCCATCTGTCATCATACCATGTTTTTTCACCCAAATGTTGTTCGTGTGCATTAGACATCAAAAAGGAAGAGGGTGATTGCCGAACCAGAAGGAGCACCAGCAAAGTCCTTGAAAAACGTGGTGGTGCCAGAGAAATCAGACAACACCCCACTTATATTGGTTGTACAACCAGTGACACAAAACGTAGGACCAACTCTAGCAGACTATACCCACACTTCGCTGGCCACACCACTAGCCCCACCACACAGGACCTGCACTCCAGCAAAAGGTATACCAATTTCATTTGCCATACCACCAGCTGTACCACAGAAAAATCCCACTCCAGCAAAAAGTACAGCAAGTCCACCGGCCGAGGACCTATCCCAACTGCAGAGACGGCCAATTCCTGCAGATTGGAACCGCATTCCATTTATTCCCAGTTTAAAAGACAATGATTTCAATGTTGTTAGGGACTACGTGCATATATTCCCATCATGGGAAGATTATTGTGAAGACAAACACCATTTTCACATCTTCCTGTCCAACTTACGTAAGTGCTATTATTCATGGTTATTATTTTCCTGTTTTCTGCTGATTGAACACATCAATGATTTACATTACATTGTTGTAACTAGGCGAGGGTCAATCTGGATAGTCATGACGAGCAAAGCTTGCTTGTGCTTTTCAAGGAAGCATTGCAGCAGTATCGGTGTTACCTGAGGAAATCACACTTTGATGGAAAGTCTATAAACGAATTTCCGGTGAAGTCTCCTGTGCTAAATTTAGAAGACATTGAATGGAAAAACCTTGTTATGCACTGGTCTCGTTCCCAGGATGAGGTACTGTCTATTAAATCACATGGCAATTTGAACTTCTACTTTTCTGCATGTGCCTTACGGATCTTTTTTGCAGGAAATCTGCTCGAAGAAGAATTCCGGTTTGAAAAGAACGACAGGATATCGCAAATGTGCTGCCCGCTGCTTTGCTCTTGTTAGTACCTGTTGTCCTGTATCATTGTACTTGCATACATACCTGGTTCATTATGTGACAGCAGTATGCATGATAGCTTGCTTATCAATTGTTCGCTCCAAATTATCTGATCTGTATGAATGGTTACATTAGTGTAGAATATATCCAATGCCAATGTTTTTTTAGCTCTGCATTGTTCTTGTAAGTACATGCTGTCCTTTATCAGTGTACTTATAATGACAGGTAGTAGTTCATGTACCATCACTCTGCAACTTATTTTCCTTTGCCCTCCATTTTCTACACATCAGATCTATATTTACTCTTACAATAAGGTTGGTACTGAAGAAGTTTAGCTGTGCATTGCTCTTGGCTGTACCTTTTGCCTGTATCACTGCACTTACATTTATAGCTACTTGGTTATGTAGCATCACTCTTCATCTTATCTTAAATATTCTCCATTTTTTCATATATTATCACATCTATATTTACTCTGAACAAAATGTAGAATAAAGGCAATGCTTATGAAGAAGATTCTATGGTAAACTTCTTGAATTGCCCCCCCCATCAGCATGGACAAGGCCTTTATAGAGCCTGTCTTCACCAATAATGTAAGTTTGTCCATCTCAAGCCTTCAAACTTTGTTGTATATATTTGGTTAGGCATGACTGCAACAGCTGTTTATTTTTGGTGTTTGCATCAAATTGCATGTTTAAAGTTTATTATGTAGTTCATAAACAAAAGTTTGTCCTTTCTCAATTTAAGTTTTCAGTTGTACAACCAAGTTCCTTCTTCATACCATGTAAATTAAACTATACAGAGCAAGTGATCTTCTTTTGCACTGCATGTATGCTTCTGTTCTTCATCCGTAATCCAGTGGTGTGGTGAACCTACCCACTACAACACAATGTCATATTCTGCAATGTCTTAATTATGAACAATGTCATATCATTCTACTACTCCCTCCGTCCGAAAATACTTGTGATTGAAATGGATGTATCTAGATGTATTTTAGTTCTAGACACATCCATATTGATGACAAGTAATTCCAAACGGAGGGAGTATTATTTAAACTGTCTCTTTATTTGCCAATCTGAAATGGGATAAATTGACAGCACACTAACGATTGATACTTATGAGTTCTTGATCTGTAATCCAGTGGCGTCGTGAAGCTGCCAACTCCTTCACAGTGTCATTTCCTGCCATGTCTTGACCTAAACAATACCATATTGTGTTAATGCAATTTTAAACTGTGTCACTTTATTCGTCAGTAAGAAATGTGATGAATTGTCAGCACTCATACTTTTATGTGCAAAACCTGTCATCTATCTGCTTGTTTATCTTTCAGAGTGAGGAAGATTTAAGTGTTGAACAAGCGCAGTCTCATCATCTTGCTCAGCTGCTTACGCTGCAGCTCCCCAGCAGGGCTAACCTTTCTTGAACTCTATTGAAGTGCTGTCAGTTTTGTATATTATTTTGTAGGCGTGTTTATTTGCACTTGTGGCGATCTTTGATGCCCAGTGTATGTAATCTGCTGTTTGCTTGTGCTTTATTATCATAGTGGCGAACTTTGATGCCCAGTGGATGTAATATGTTGTAATTTCTTTATTGTATAGTCTAGGTTTTTTCTTATTCATGATGCTGCAGTAAACCGGCCAAACCATAAAATTACAGTACATAATCGGGCCGTAATGCAATCACGATGTAGGTTGGGCCTGAAACGTGCCGAACAGCTAATGGGTCGGCAACAGCCCGAAATGAACCCCGACCCATGATTGTGCGAATCAAATCATGGGCTTTTAACAGGCCAAAATTGTCTCGGTCCTTGTTTGGCCCAATCAGATATCGGCTGCGAGCAGGCCGGATGCAAACTGGGCCATAGCTAGGCCCAACTATATGACGGGCATTTAACAGGCCGAAATGTTAAACGGGCCCTTAAGAGGCCAAAACTAATATCGGGCCGAATTACTAAGTGGGACTTTAGCAAGTGGGCCCAAAAGCAAAGTGTCCAGTTGACGGGCCGAACCTGATATGGGCCATAATTGAGCCCATAGCCTCTTAAAGGACCGGACCTGATCTGGGCCATAATTTGACCCACAACGTGGTAGGCTTTTATCGGGCCGGATCTCATATGGGCCACTATTAGGCCCAGAACGTGGCAGGCCATTAATGGACCGGATCAAATATGGGCCGGCATTTGGCCCAAAACATGGCAGGCGGTTAATGGGCCGGCCTACTAGGGTCCTCAAAATCTTGTGGGCCTATAGTTGGGCCGGCCCATTAATGTCGGCGAAATCTCGTGGGCCTTTAGCCAGCCTGGCCCATTATGATCCGCAAGAATCTTGTGGGCCTTTACCTGGGCCGGCCCATTATGGCACACAAAAATCTTGTGGGCCTTTACCTGGGCCGGCCCATTATGGCCCGCAAAATCTTGTGGGCCTTTAGCTGGGCCAGCCCATTATGGTCCGCAAAATCTCGTGGGCCTTTAGCTGGGCTGGCCCATTATGGTCAGCAAAATCTTGTGGGCCTTTAGTTGGGCCGGCCCATTTAAACTTGATGGGCCGGTCCACATGTCAACATATCATAGGCGCGTCTCGCCCATTGGATGAGTGACACCTGTGCCAGCGCGGACCTGACACATGTCTCCTCCAGCCAATGATGATTTTACATGTGGAAAATCCCCATTGGTCGGGGCTGTTAACGGGTTATCGGATCCAAAACCCGACCCGATAGCTTAACGGCGTTCCGTTACGGTGGATGCCACGTGTCGGTCACCCTTGACGAAAGCACTTCTGTGACGCGCGATTTATCGTCATGGAAGTAGACACTTCCGTGATGATAATTTTGGTAATGTCATGGAACACTTCTACGACAGCACAGGTATGACTATCTTGATTCTGTCATAAATTCGTCATGGATGTACATGCATGAAAAAAAATGCGACCTACTATGACAAACACGTATCATCACGGAAGTGTATTTTTTTGTAGTGAAGGCGCCCAAGGTCCCAGCGAAGAATTCGTCAAAGAGGGCCATGACTTCTGGCTTGATGGTTTTCCAGAAAGTTTTGAAGAACGTGACTGGCAATCCATCCGGGCCCGAGGCCGAGGAGGGGTTCATCCACCACTATTCAATCCATCTGCCACTATGAACCTTCGTTTCAGCTTCTAGATCATCCATCAGATTAAATTGAAGCACGAGATGGAGAATCCATCAACGCTAGGTATGCATGTGTACCTCGCCACCCGCTCATAGGTAGAAACATGTCTATACTGCAAGGGGATCGTTATCCAATATGTCGGCGTGCTCGTGTTTTCGTCTCTGTCACCGGCATGCACTCCAGTATAGCTGTTCACTGCCAATTTTCAGCTCCCCCTGCTTTCTTATCCGTGGGCCTATGGATTTGAAATTTTTAGATTGCATTTTAGCTCGAAAAATGCTCACAATTTTGCCGGCAATGGCCACCGCTGCTTCATTGTTTCTTATGTAATCTTTTTACTTGCATTGGCCACAACCCTTCTTATAAATGAGAATCAGTTTGAGGGAAGATGCCTCTCAAGGGGCGATCGACTCATATATTTATAGCAAGATTACAAGTCTTGGAGACCAAGAAAGAATCCTATACGCGTATATGTACAACTGTATACAAATGGAATACACGTGGTTAGCTATACAAAATCATACTTTAACATCCCTGCAGTTTGTGCGTCGGGCGAATGCATAAACTGTACCGAAAATCCTCGAAGAGGTGAGACGGCAAGCCCTTCGTCATGATATCGGCAAACTGTTGCGAAGATGGCACGTGAAGAACCCGAATCTGACCGAGAGACACACCTTCTCATGAATGAAGTGGATGTCAATCTCGATGTGCTTCGTGCGGTGATGTTGGACCGGGTTACAGGCCATGTAAACAGCACTAACGTTATCACAGAAGACAACAGTCACACACGGAAGGGGACAATGAAGCTCGAGAAGAAGCTGGCAGAGCCAGCAGCACTCAGCCACGGCTCTATACTCCGCCTCGGCACTGGAGCGAGACACCGTGGCCTGGCGTTTGGAGGACCAGGACACCAGGTTGTCGCCGAGATAGACACAGTAGCCAGAGGTGGAGCGTCGTGTGTCGGGGCAGCCGGCCCAGTCGGCGTCGGAGTAGGCGGTGAGCGAGGAGGCCAGCGTGGAGTGAAGCTGAAGGCCGAGGTCGAGAGTGCCATGAACATACCGAAGAATCCGCTTGACGAGGTTGAGATGTGGCTCCTGAGGGGCGTGCATGTAGAGGCATGCTTGCTGAACTGCATGAGCAATGTCGGGACGGGTGAGCGTCAGGTACTGAAGCGCCCCTGCAAAACTCTGATACTCAGTAGCATCGATGACGAGTGGACCCTCATCGGCAGAGAGCTTGCAACGTGTGTCGATGGGCGTCACACACGGGTTGCAGCCCATCATACCGGCGCGCTGAAGAAGGTCGATGGCATACTGACGCTGCCAGAGAAGCATCCCCGAAGTAGAGTGGGAGACCGAGATCCCGAGGAAGTAGGACAAGTCCCCGAGATCGGTTATGGAGAACACGCGGTGGAGCTGGTCAGTGATGTGTTGGAGAAGTCTGGCGCTGGAGGTGGTGAGGATGATGTCGTGAACGTAGAGAAGCAGGTAGGCCATCTCGGTACCGTGCCGAAGCACAAACAGAGACAGGTTGCTCTGGGAAGCCACGAACCCAAGGCGATGAGCATGATGAGCACGCTGGTACCACGCACGGGGCGCCTGCTTAAGCCCATAGAGGGACTTGTGGAGCAGGCAGACATGCTGAGGCCGCGTGGGGTTGATGAAGCCGGGCGACTGCTCACAATGAACCACCTCATCAAGATCGCCATGGAGGAAAGCGTTCTTGACATCCAGCTGATGAACCAGCCAGCCATGAGAGATGGCAATGCTGAGCACAATGCGGATTGTAGCCGGTTTGACAACAGGACTAAAAGTCGTGTCGTAGTCAATACCAGGTTGTTGAGAGAATCCACGGACCACCCACCTGGCCTTGTACGGAGCAAGACCACCATCAGCGCCAAACTTGTGCTTGAAGATCCACTTCCCTGAAACAACATTAGCACCAACCGGACGAGGAACCAGAGACCAAGTGCGGTTCTGAATGATAGCATGGTACTCCTTGGACATAGCAGCACGCCAAAGAGGGTCCTGAAGGGCTAAGCGATAGGTTTTAGGAATGGGTGAGATGACGGAGTGCTCGACCGACAGATTGAGTTTGTCAATCGGCTGGATGATACCACGCTTGGCACGCGTGAGCATGGAGTGAGTGTTGATGGCAGGAGCGGTGCTGCTACGGGAGCGACGGGGAGGGGGAGGGGGTGGCGGCGGTGGTGGTGAAGGGGACCGGCCGGGAGATGCGGATGGCATTGGCGCGGGGGAGGCAGGCGCGTCGGTGATGCGCGTGGGGGTGAGGAGTCCGGGCCATGCATAGTGGGCTGGGCCGGCCAGAGGCTGGCGCCATGCTGGGCTGGCCCGATGGGGTTGCGATGACCGCGGGATCTGGGAGCGTGGTGGCTAGGTCGAGCAGGAAGTCTAGATCATCCGGGGATGTATCGGTGCGATCTCTGGCAAATGGAAAGGTGTGTTCGTCAAAGAGGACATGACGGGAGATAATGACACGGCGGGATGACAAGTCGAGGCATCTATAGCCGCGATGGGAAGTAGGGTAACTGAGGAACACACACGTAGTGGAGCATAGGAGCCAGTTTGTGAGGTCGCGTGGTGGATTGGTTTGGGTAGCACAAGCACCCGAAGACGCAAAGATCGGAGAAGGAGGGTGTTTTTTGGTAGAGGAGGGTATATGGGATGCGGAATTGCAGGGCTTGGCTAGGACGGAGATTAAGTAAGAAGGTGGCGACATTGAGAGCCTCGGCCCAGTAGGAAGGAGGCATGTGAGCCTGGAAGAGGAGGGTGCGGGTTATGTCATTGAGTGTGCGGATATCATGCTCAGCCTTGCCGTTTTGAGGAGAAGTGTACGGGCAAGACATACGTAGGTGAATGCCATTGTGGGCAAGGAACTCGACAAAGGTGGAGTTAACAAACTCAGTGCCGTTGTCGGTTTGGAAAGACACAACCGGAAGGTTGAATTGCGTGCGAGTGTAAGCGACAAAGTTAACGAGAATATCACATGTGTCGGATTTCTGGCAGAATGGGTAGGTCCACATAAAATGAGAGAAATCATCAACAATGACCAAATAATATTTGAAGCCAGAGTTACTAGCAACAGGCGATGTCCACAAATCACAATGAAGCAATTGGAATGGAGCGACACAAAATGTGGATGATCTAGAAAACGGTAGACGCACGTGCTTGCCAAGTTGACATGCATGACACACTTGAGTACTTTTATTACATGGGATAGCAAATTCTGAAGATAAATGTGACATTGAGTCATGACCCGGATGTCCTAAGCCACGATGCCATAGCTTCGATGCGGTGGTGGTGGCGACGAGTCCAAACGGTGAGGTGGTGGTGTTGGTGTTGGCGAAGAACTCGTAGAGCGGACCGGGGCTACTGCAGCGAATAATCTCACGCCGAGTGTGAATATCCTTAATATAAAAACCACACGGGTCATATTCAATAGAAATCGAGTTACCAATGGTAAACTGACGAGTAGAAAGAAGATTTTTGATGATATCGGGAACAACTAGAACATTGTTAAGATGGAAAGTGTGGCTAGGTGTACGGAGAGTAACGTGGCCGGTGGCGGTGATGGGAAGAGGATCACCATTGCCAACGGTTACACGCAGGGAAGGGGAGGATATGAGGAGGTGGAGAGTATACCAGGGTCGGAGACCATGTGCAAGGTGGCGCCGGAGTCCATAGCACATGCGCCTAGTGTAGAAGGGCCGGCGGCTGGAGAGCCGGCAGTGGCGTTCAGGGCGGCGACGAGGGCGGAGCAGTCCCATGCCGGGCCGGGGTTGTACGGCGCCGCAGGTGGAGGCGGGTTAGTATCCCAGGCCTAACCGTGCAGCGGTGCCAGTTAGGTTGTGTAAGTGACCTGCCCTGGGGGAACCCAGATTGACTAACGGGGCGGCGGCACTGGTGCGTTGGACCGCGAGGTCGGCCCAAGGAGGCCAGCGCTCCTGGCGGGAGGAGCCTGGGCGGCGTAAGGGCGCCAGGTGGGCTGCATCTGCTAGGTCTGGCCGGTGTACTGGTTGAAGCAGATCCACGGGCCAGGTGCCGCGGGGGGGGGGGTGTGAGTGGTGTTGGAGTTGGTCGCACCCCCGCTGGCGTTCTTCTTCTTCGACCAGCGGCCGCCGTTGCCGTTGTGGCCGCCTGGGTTGCCGCCGGTTGAGGACCCGGCAGTGTTGCTGTAAAGAGCGACCTGAGACGGCATGAAACCACCGGGAGCGGCGTTGGCGAGCTGGTTCTCGCGCAGAAGAAGCATGGAGCGCGTCTGCAGGAAGGTGGAGGCGGAACTTGCATCGTGACGAGGGTGGTGATGTCGGAGAAGCGCGGATTGAGGCCCCGAAGGCATGTGAGGACCAAAGTCTGGTCCTGCACGGGCTGCCCCACGTCTGCCGGCGAATCGGAGAGGGCCTTCAGGTGGTGGTAGTAGGCAGTGATGGTGAGGTCGCCCTGAACGATGGCCCGAAACTGCGCCTTGAGGTAGATGACCCAAGTGAGTTGATCGTCGAGGAAGAGGTTCCGGATCAGTGCGTAGGCGTCGTACGTGGTCTGATCTTGGGACATGATGGTGTCTAGGATGTCATCGCTGATGGAGCCGTACAACCACGAACGAACGACGTAGTCCTAGCGCTGCCACTCGGCCGTGCGAGCGTCCGGCAGCGTGACGGCGGCGATGTGATCCATGAGCTCATACTTGCCGAGGAGGACGGTGATGAGCATGCGCCACTTGGCTTAGTTGGACTGCTGCAGGTCGAGGATGACAGGGACGTGCCTCTTGATGCTAGCAACGTGGATGGCCTGGGAGGCCGGCGACGTGAGGGCGGGCGCGGTGGCAGCGGCGGTGGCGGCTGAGGTGGAGTTGGTGAGGGCTCCGGAGGCCTGCGCCCCGAGCATGGATGACGAAGATGCGGAGGTGGACATGGCGGTGATCTGGAAAGGAAGGAGGTACCGCGGCGGCGCATAGGGTTTGGGGCGGCGGCGGTTGGGGTTGGGGTGGCGGGAGCTAGGGTTTAGGAAAGAAAGGCTGATACCATATAAACAAGAATCAGTTTGAGGGAAGACACCTCTCAAGGGGCGATCGGCTCATATATTTATAGCAAGATTACAAGTCTTGGAGACCAAAAAAGAATTCTATATGCGTATATGTACAACCGTATACAAATGGAATAGGCGTGGTTAGCTATGCAAAATCATACTTTAACACTTCTGATTTGTAGACCTCCTGACACCACATCTACTGGTACTTGAATATCCTAAGGTATCTTCTTAGTAGCTTTGTCTGTCTCAATATTTGATGGCCAGCAAGTTGCAATTTTTCTATGTTTGTATTATGTTTTTCGAAAAGGGGCGCTTTATTACTTAAAAGGTTTAAGCATTACACATGGTCTCTGCATAACTAAGATGCGCACAGCCAACACAGTTCTCACACCAAGCCAAAATAAAAGAATAAGGCGATATACAAGGAAAATGAAATCTGTATAACGCCTAAACTGAAGGTGGCCCAATCCTAAGATCATGCTGCCACCCACGTTGGATAAAAATATCCCTCGCCGTAGCCTCCAATCGTGTACACACCTCCATAAAAAGGTCCCGATTCTCTCGTTGTAGAGAGGACCATAAACGAAGAGTCCCGGTACATCTGTAGATAACCTGCATAAGAGAAGTACTTTTATCACTAAAAACCTTATCATTTCTATATAGCCAAAGCGACCAAATCACGACAAGCGCTCCCATCCTGATAAGAATTCTAAACTTGTGATCAATCACATGTAGCCAGTTGCCAATATATTAGCAACACTACAAGGAGGATACAAGCCAGACGCTATTTGGATCATTGACCATATAGAACGAGCCAATTTACATTGGAAGAATAAATGTTTTATTGTCTCATCATGCGGACAAAAGACACATTGTGTACTTCCATGCCAATTCCTCTTAATAAGGTTATCTTTAGTAAGAATGACTCCGCGACAAAGATACCATGCAAAGATTTTATTATTAAGAGGTATCTTCATCTTCCAGATCTTATTATTATCAACTGGCACGTCAGACTGGATCAAAGCTCTATGCATAGAATCTACTGAGAATTTCCCATTCCCATGTAGGTTCCAACGAAATACATCGGACCCTTGTGACAAGTGTATCGTGGCTAACCGCTGGAGTAGTATGTTCCACGATTGGAGTCTAGGTCCAATTAAATCCCTTCTGAATGTCACATTTGGCGGAAATGATTCCAAAACCTTGGCGATAGTATCACCCTTTTAATACATCTAATCTGTCTGTTTGTATTCTGTTGTAGTTTCGTTATCACAATCTAATTGGTATTACATTTTTGCAATCACTTTTAATACATCTATGACACCTACTCTTTTTGTTTGGTCTAGGTAGCATCTGTTCCCTATGGTGTTACACAATAAACTGGAGCTAGCATTGCTTCTGCCTTTGGTAGCATGGTACAATATTCAAGGTCCCACATGAGAACCACATAACAAGGATTTTCAGCATCAACTGAAACATAAAATGAGAAGCAACAATGGATTTTGTCCAAAAAAAAGCAACAGTACAATAAATCAAATACAAATTCCATTGACTTTTTGATGTACCTGCTTGCCTTCCCAACCAGGTTGAACTGATTACCGCGACTCTCATTGTTCATCCTTTCTATGATGTGTCCCCTTGAGTATAAAATCATGTTCATCTACAAAAATGATGACGAATGAGCTAAGATTTTTCAGTCGGAAAGAAAACAAATTTGGTCACATCATTTTTCCGCTAATCATAAAAAAGATTTACACCCATCATTGTATGTTGATTTGATGGATACAAGTATACAACATCTATCTAGTGGGTTTATTTTTGTTCATCTTTTAATTGGATATACTTGAAATTAACTCTCCGTACATCCTTCCTTGAGATGATAATTGCTAACTAATTCAAAGTTTCTATGTAAATCCAATACATTATTTTTCAACAATATATAAGCGAAGATTTCCACAACAACGCATGGGGAATCATCTAGGTACACTAGTAATTGGGGAATAGAAGGAGCTTAGACTCGGAAGAGCAAGAAATCGAGGTTAGGCAGGAAGAGAGAATCAGAGGGAAAGATGCCCTCATCTGAAAGTCCGTGATCAATTACATTGTTACCCGTGGAAATTGAGAGAGGATGTACAACCTCATAAGTAGGCCTACTCCTATCTGTACCAAGGTCGTGCGCCCGTGCCCTAAAACCACCGCCCAGCTACGACCAAACCCACCGGTTCATGGTCGTTGCGTCTAGGATGTAGACTGGTCGATCTACATACCAACACTAATCTTACCTGCGCACTTTGTCCTAGAGTGAATTGCAGAAAACCACCACATTTGCGCTTAGGTTTGTAGAAAACACTATTTTGCGAATTTCTGTCAGGAACCACTGATTTTTTTGTCTAATCTTTTGCAGAAACACTGATCAGTCGCTTGGGGCATTTTAACCTCGATTATGACATGTGGGTCCTGTATTTGATGACATGGCATGACGGTTCAGGATAAGACAACATTGGACCGGTCCTTTCCAAAAAAACTCTCTCACAAAAACAAACACATCTTCCTCCCCCCTCCCCCTCCTGATCCAGATCAGGATATGTCGTTCCTGAAGTACGCCAGAGAGAAGAGGAGGTGCGACCTGGACGCTGGCGAGGTCCAGCAACCGCCCTTTGACTACCCTTCCTCTTCTACTCTCTCTGTCTCTCTCTCTCTGTCTCTCTCTCTCTAAAATGGCGGCTGGCCTTGGGGTTGGGGGAGTCCCGACACCGCGCTCATTGATCCTGCTCTTGGTCAGCGCCCACTATTTCTCCCTGCCACCATCTTGTGTTGCTGCTCACCGCCATCTGCTGCTCATGGCCGCCGTCGCCCCATAGTGTTGGTGCAGCTCCCAGCCCGTCGGCGCGGACGTGGCAAGAAGGTGAGGATTTGGCGGGTGCAGCAGTTACAGGTGAGGTGCTGACAGATGATGTGAACAAGTGAGCTGCTGATGGACGAGGTGAACAGGTGAGGCGTCGACGGGTGTAGCAGGTGAGGTGCCGGCGGACACAGTGGGTAGCGCACATGGGCAGCGGCCCACTTGTTTGCGTGCCCACGGCGAGCAGGTGAGGCACCGGCATTCAGGTGCCTCCCCGGCGAGATGGGCGAGCTAGGGGGCTGATTGCTTTTTTATATTATGATTGAAGGGTGTCTATGCATAATACCAAGGGACTATTCGGTAAATTTATATCAAACCCTGTCTAGCGATGTTTGGGGCCAACTATTACACCATGTCAGTAAAAGTGGGCCCAACATGTTATAATCGTGGTTAAAATGCCCAAAGCGATTGATCAGTGTTTTCTGCAAAAAATTAGACCGAAAATCAGTTGTTTCTGGTAGAACTTCGTAAACCGGTGTTTCCTGCAAACCTAGGCGCTAATGTGGTGGTCTAATGCAATTCACTCATTTGTCCTCACTCGTGCGCATCTGTCATAGCCCTAGCTCAGCCCCTGTTGCCTTGGCTTGTTTCTCTTGTCATCATGTTTATAATTCAAATGAATTTGAAATGGGGAAGACAGAACCCCCAGCACCCCCCCCCTAAACGAACTAGGGTTTACTAAAATCTTTTTCAATGAACTTGAAATGTCATTCTAAAATGTTCATCATCTTTGCCTTAGTCTGGAACCTCTGACAAAAATGGTGCACACTTTTCTAGGACAATAGAGGGTCACTGAATTAAATCTTATAGTATTTGCATTTGGGCATTTTAATGCTATAAAATATTTAAAATGCTCAAATGATCACAAACTGAAATGTTTGCTACTGGAAATATTCCAAACAGTGACATTGAGAAGTTTCATGATTTTTGGAAATACCCTGGCATTTTTAATAAAGCCTAAAAGACTACAGTAATAGAAAACATAATTAAAGAAAGAGAGAGAAGGACTTACCTGCCAGCCCAGCCAGCCCACCATTGTAGCAGCCCAGCTGAGCAAAGCCGGCCCAACCCACCAGGGGTTCCTTGTCGTCTTCCTCCTCTTGCCAGAGCAGGCAGGCTACTGCCGGTCGCCCGCGCGCCGCCCCTGGCCACCTCCTGCTTGCCACCGAGGCACCCCTAGCACGTCTCGAGACGCCCCGCAGCCCCCTCTGCCTCTCCCCTCACTCTCTGCTCCCTCCCTTGACATCTAGCCTCTCTCCCGAACACACCCGAGCGCTGCCGTCGCCACCGCTCGCCGTAGCCACGCCCACAGGCCCTCCCTCGCCTCGCCGACGTATCCATGGCCTCTGCCTCGACGCCCTCATCCTCCCCGACGACTCACTCAACATCGGACGCCCCCGACGCTCTCCCCATCATCGTCTTCAACCTCGGGAAGCCGAGATCGCCACGGCCGCGCCGTCTCCTCCGAGCCTTCCCCGAGCCCACTTCGACGCCCCCTGCACTCTCCGTGAGCTTCTTCTCCAAACCCACCTCCTCTGTGCATCATTTTCATGTCGTAGCCGTTGTTCCGCCGGAGACCGATGCGCGCCGCCGCCAGGCTTCTCGCCGTCGTGGCCACAGCCACCGCAGCTCGAGCCCGAGCACATCATCGTGCTCAGCACGATCTCCTGAGCCTGTAGACACCCGCAGTGCCTCCTCTCGTGCTCTGTAGCGCCTCCCCGAGAATGCCCGAGCTGCTACTGCCGCCGAACCTCGTCGCCGGCCACTTTTCCGGCCACCCCAGCACCTGCCACTGCCACCACTCGATGCCCGCCACTGCGTGCGTTCGAGCGCAACAAACCGCGACCGAAATGATGCCCTGTAGGCCGTTTCCGAGCCCCTCCGTCGCGCCTGTCATCGCCAGCATCGAGCTGCCTATGAGCTAGCCTCGCTTGACCTCACCTGGATCAATGACAGGTGGGGCCTGCCCGGCTAATTAAGTTAGCTTAAGTTAAACAAACTAGGTTAGTTAGTTAAGACACTGACACGTGGGACCCACCGGTCAGGTTTGACCTTGGTCAGCCGCAGTTGACTTGATGATGTCATGCCACTGTCATGCTGACGCAATAAAGCATATCTGGCGTTTAGTTAATTTTGAAAATTCCAAAAAATGCTTTAAACTTCTAAAAATCATATAAATTCAACCGTAACTCAGAATGAAATAATTTATATATGAAAAATGATCAGAAAAATCCAATCTATCCATCTGTACCATTTTCATGCATGTTAGAGCAAGTGAACTTCACTGTTTAGGACGAAACATGAATAGGACACTTTGATAATAGTTTTGGAGTTGGAATTTTATGTAGTTTCGAATTTCACTTCAATCAAAATGACTTGTTGTTGCATTAGCCCAAATCACAGCATATTGACATGTCATGATCATGCTTCATATTGTGCATTGCATTGATTGTGTTCTTCCTTGTTTGCCGGTATTTGTCCCCTCTCGGTAGATGTGTTTCGGTGATGAGTTCGATGACACCGATGAAGAACTATACTATCTTCAGAAGTGCCAGGCAAGCAAAACCCCATTGTTCATTCCGATACAATCCCACTCTCTCGCTCCTGCTCTCTTTTATTGCATTAGGACAACAATGATTCAACTGTTGCATGATGTGGTAGTTGAACCCCTTTCCTCTGCATGACCTGTCATTGCCACAGTAAATAGATAAAAACCCACTAGCATGAGTAGGAGTTGTTTGAGCCTTGATGTGCCTACTCATTTATGCTTGTTGTCATGCCTGCTACTGCTTAGAGTTGAGTCAGGACTGATTCATCAGGGATGAATTGGAATGGTGATGAACATGTCCTACTGTGTGTGAGCTAAGTGTATGAACACGATTTGGTAAAGGTAGTGGTGAGAGGCCATGTAGGAGTACATGGTGGGTTGTCTCATTGAATCTGTCCTCAGGAACTGAGTTCTGTGTTTGTGATCCATGAAACAGCTACTACCACACATTGGAATGCTTAAGTGCCCCTCTTGACTTATTAATCAACTCGATCTCTATCCAGGAGTTGCAACTAGTTTCTGGTGTTTGTAGGTAGTGCTGGTAGTCTACCAAGTGGCACCCGGTACAGGTGGGCTTGGGACAGACTAGGTGAAGTGGCACGGTGTACCAAGTGGCACCCGGATGGTGGGCTTGGGAACCCTGCTCACATTGTGGGGCCGTGAGCGACACCTCGGCCGGATCTCCTTGCGGATGGAACCCGAATAGGCGATAAACCTGGACTAGAGACTTTGTGTGGTTAGTCAGGTCGTGGCCGACACCCTCGCCAGGCTTCCGTTTGAAGGTTGCCGAGATACATGACGTGTACATGGCAGTACGTGCCGAGAGCGTGTGTGAAGAAGTACACCCTTGCAGGGTTAATATGATCTATTCGAATAGCCGTGTCCATGGTAAAGGACCTCTGGGTTGCCTATACAGTTCATAGACAAGTGAAAGTGGATACTCTAAAATACTTGAGTTGTAGAGTCATGTTGTGATGCCATGTTGTATTTGCACATATTGAGCATATTGCGTGTATGTTATTGAAATGCTTGGTTTGTGTGGGATCTGACTATCTAGTTGTTTATCCTTGGTAGCCTCTCTTACCGGGAAATGTCTCCTGGTGCTTCCACTGAGCCCTGGAAGCTTGCTACTGCTCCGGAACACTTAGGCTGGCCGGCATGTGTCCTTCTTTGTTCTTGTGTCTGTCCCTACGAGGAAATGTCACGCGGTGTCTACCGGAGTCCTGTTAGCCTGCTACAGCCCGGTTTACCGGAGTCCTGCTGGCCCAGTTGCTACAGCCCGGATTCACTCGCTGATGACCGACACGTTCGTTGCTGGGTCATGTATGCCTGTCCCTGTAAGTTAGTGCCACTTTGGGTTCACGACTAGCCTTGTCAGCCCGGGTTCTTTGTCATATGGATGCTAGAGACACTATCATTTACGTGAGCCAAAAGGCGCAAACGGTCCCGGGCCAGGTAAGGTGGCACCCGTGGGAATACCGTGCGTGAGGCCACAAAGTGATATGATGTGTTACATGCTAGATCGGTGTGACTTAGGATCGGGGTCCTGACAGTTTTGGTATCAGAGCCTGACTGCCTGTAGGATTACCAAGCCAAACTAGTCAAGTTGAGTCTAGAAATTCTTTAGTTATATAAGGGAATTGATTGTGGATGGGAACGTAAGGCTCTTTTTACTCCTTTACCCTATGCCCTTCTGATCTGAGTCATCCTATCTTTCCTACGGGGTTAAGGAACTAGGCTTCCTCTTCTTTCTATCAGGATCATGTGTTACTAATCAGTAGACTCGTAAGATTGTTGGATTTAAGCCTCAGTTCAGTTTATACTTCTGTATGATAACTATTGATCTCGAAACCTTGTTATTGTGCTTCTGAGTGGTTATGCCACCATTTTTGTAGCATGTCTCAAATCCTTTTGAGCATTTACAGCTGTTATGCTGTCCGAGTCATCCCAGGTTTCGAAATAGTCTGATGCATTTGCAACTCCTTTCTTCCTGTTCCCGATGTTCCTTTGGCCAGATTAACCACACCAGCTAGTGTGTTAAGGTACTTCATTGCCTCGGCACATATGTTAGAGCTATTATTATGACCCTAGGTGTCTTATAGAATTACCTAGTAATCTAGCCATGTTTTGTGTTCCCAGTGTGTTGATTCTGGTCATTAATCTCGAAAGCATCCTGTGATGCCACTTAGTAGTAGGTATTCTTCTCATGGGTTTTTGAGCCCAAGATTCATCCTACCTCTTCATGTTGATAGTGTTTGCTAGTTCCCTTAGGATATTAGTAACCTTTGCGATAGTCCTCAAGGTTCTTGGTATATCCTTCTTCCAAATACCATGAACCATTTTGGCAGAAATTCTTCTGAACCAAAAGATCACAATAAGAGTGCTCTTGATGAGTTCTCCATTCCACATTGTGAGTCTGCCAGTCCTACCCTTCTACATGGGTTATCCGGAAGAGATCTGTTGAACTTTTGTTCGACATGCTAAACCATGCATCCACAACTCAGAAAGTTATATGTTCTTTGAGTTGTCCCTCTTTAGTTGTCTTCCGACCCTCGTCTATCAATTGATAGTCAGGAGTAGTCATGCATTCGTGTTCATCGATGCTTATTATTCTTGTGGTCCGTCAAGCCATTCTAATCCGGAATGACTAGGAGAAACAAACTCCAGTACCTCATCCATATCCAGGATTGGGTCAAAGCAGTCGTACTCCGGAGATCAAATTTCTCATCCAGCTTTTGTTCTGTTCTACCTTGGAGTATTACCATCTTTATATTAAGAATATCATGGAATTGCACACCATCCTATGAACTCTTGATACAGTGATACTTCTCGCCTCATTTTTCATTTCTCGATTCCCGTGTTGTTGCAACCAGAATGCCGACAGGTGAACTATGATGTGTGAAGTCTATACTCCTAGCAACCCTGTTGCTTGGTATTTAAAGGACAATAATTTCATCCTTAGCGTGTTGGTTATTGAATCACCATCCTATGGTTGATCGTGCTACCTAGTCCTTATTTCCGGTGCACTTTTCGATCCCTCGCTCTTTTGATCATATCGTCTTGCCCTGAAAAGCAAGATTGTTCTTGAGCTTAGTAACATATCGGTGGTTTGTGGTTTTTCGAATATCTTCTCAGAAGCATCACCAGGTCGTCACCTGACCACTATGTTGAGTTCGTGATCATGTTGGTTTCCTTGTAAACCACCTTTTCTCCAAGAATCTATGTTGGATGCACCTGAGCTAGCTGGTTAAGCTGAACAACAACTTGGAGAGTTGGAGGATAAAAGCTTAATCCACTTAGCTCATATCAGGGGATATCTTGTATGTGTGTTGAAGAAGGATGGTATTTCCATCGATTGACCCTCGTGATCAATTAATGGACATATCATCGTATCCAATCTTTGATTTGAGTATGGGTTAATGTCAAATCAAATCAGAACCAACAATGTTCGTAATGTTGTCTTACTCATGGTTTTTCCTCGAGCATACACGGTTATATCTTTTGTTCTGACCAATGTTATCGCTTGTTCACATAATTGTGGAATTCCATTTATATGGAAATCTTGATGACTTGTTGTTGAGCCCAACGACAACATCCTTATCTCCTCCATGATTTTGTTGAATATTAAGCTAGTATTGGAAACTTTTATAAGCATTATCTTCATGACCCTCTCATGAAGCATATGCTCGGATGTAAGAAGTGACCTCCTCCAGTTCATGTGCATTTGATGCAAGTTGCTGCCATGAACTCGAGTAAGTCAATGTTGCTTCATCTGGAATCATCCCAATTCAGTCATGCATGTGCGAAGTATACATTGGTTTGTGAGACTAGCTACCTTCATTCTATATGTATCCCTAGCACACCAAGCCACTGATTGGTTTGTTCAAGGATAAGAAGTTTAAGTGCTAATCCTGAAGGTATGAGACGGATTTGTACAAGATTCCTTTATCCTCGATGATGGTTCCCAACTAGAACTCGGTATTGTTTCATTGTAAGACTACCATGTGATCATGTTTGTCTGGGACAACGTGCTCACATGTTTGTAGCAGAACCAGCTCATGTTTTTGGGGCTTGCTATCGTAGTTCATTCCCCGAGAATCTCGCAATGTCATCCCGTCGATTTGTGTTGCAAACTTTCATTTTTCTTTCTAGACTTGATGAGTCTGGAATATTCTGACACCAACCAGATCTGAATCTCAGGTAGATATGATGGTTGGTATGTCTCCCAAGAACTATAATTTTGGTCTCTCTGTAACCCGGTAAAGTGGATGTCATGGCCAACACACCTAGCCGGAAGACCTATTATTGTAGTAATTTGATTGAGGATGTTGGCCACCTCCCCATAAGGATTTCATAGGTTTTACTCCAGTAGTTATTCCTTATGGATCCTTGAGCTTCCGAAGTTCGACCTGTTACTTGATGTTCTAGATCCCAAACCATCACAATGTATGGGTTACGCAAGCACATCAAGGAGAACATTTGAAGTGGAGTGCTAAATGTTTCTCGGTCAATCACCCAGATTTTGATCCCTTGGCCTCGCTAAGGTGAAATCTGAGAGGGTGTTATCTTCCTTTGCATCTGCATCGCCCATCACTATTCATCATGGTAGTATGTTGTGTGCTAGGATCCTTGACACAGATATTGGTAAACCTTGATGATTATGGAGATGCTCAAGTTCTTGAGAGCACGCGCAAGCTCTAGGGTTATCACCGGCTCTAACTGGGATTGCTCTCAATTTCCTCGGATATGCAATAACCCTTTAAACAGTGGATTCACTCTGTACTGTTGAGCTTCTTCCTAGTTACTAGAATCATTCCCAGCATTTGCATTCTGTTCCCAGCTTGCACCGCCATCGTGCCACCCTACTCTAGATTACCCTCTTAGTAATTACTAATCAGGATCATTCTCAAAAGTGGTCCTACCATGGGTTCCATCCATTTCCGGTGATAAGCAAAATCACCCCTTGTGTTGTCTTCAACAAGATAATCCACATCATCCATTCTAGTCTGGGTATGCCATTCCTTCGCACCCCGCCAGACGATTGTTGGTGAATTGCCTTAGGTTGGTATGAAGAGTTTCAATGATCTATGTATCAAAAGTAATTCTTTTTGCCACTTAAGGGATAATTCTACGAGTCACCTTCCCTGAGGTGTCTCCTTATGGTATCATGGCAACTCAAATCCTTGCTACATTGACAACCGTTCACCACTCTTTGAAGTGTGGAATTGTTGTCTACCTAGTGAACCCTCGTCATCTGTTCCACTCCATTTCTCTAGATGTGTGCTTCGTGTCTCCGCTCAAGATGTTGCTATGTCTCAGTCCGTGAGTTGATCCTGAGTTGTTCGATCTTCGGGAAGATTGATCCTTCTAGAGTTTCCTTTCCTCTCGTTGTCATGTCGGCTGGAGTTTTCAGAGCAAGACGATGAGACAATGATGGTGATTGAATCAACGCCCTTTTGAAGTGCAACCTGGATCGTGAAGATCGTGTTAGTTTGCGACGCCCTTCATCTTACCCTACGCTTGAATCTCAGGATGAGATTCCTATTTAGTGGGGGTGAGTTATCACAGCCCTAGCATAGCCCCTGTTGCCTTGGCTTGTTTCTCTTGTCATCATGTTTACAATTCAAATGAATTTGAAATGGGGAAGACAGAACCCCCAGCACCCCCCCTTAAACCAACTAGGGTTTACTAAAATCTTTTTCAATGAACCTGAAATGCCCTTCTAAAATGTTCATCATCTTTGCCTTGTTCTGGAACCTCTGACAAAAATGGTGCATACTTTTCTAGGACAACAGAGGGTCACTGAATTAAATCTTATAGTATTTGCATTTGGGCATTTTAATGCTATAAAATATTTAAAATGCTCAAATAATCACAAACTGAAATGTTTGCTGCTGGAAATATTCCAAACAGTGACATTGAGCAGTTTCATGATTTTTGGAAATGCCCTGGCATTTAATAAAGCCTTAAAAACTATAGAATAATAGAAAACGGAATTAAAGAAAAGAGAGAGAATGACTTACCTGGCAGCCCAGCCAGCCCACCATAGTAGCAGCCCAGCTGGGCAAAGCCAGCCCAGCCCACCAGGAGTTCCCTGTCGTCTTCCTCCTCTTGCCAGAGCAGGCAGGCTGCTGCCTGTCGCCCGTGCGCCGCCCCTGGCCACCTCCTGCTTGCCACCGAGGCGCCCCCGACGCATCTGGAGACGCCCCCAGCCCCCTCCGCCTCTCCCCTCGCTCTCTGCTCTCTCACTCGACATCTAGCCTCTCTCCCGAACACACCCGAGCGCTGCCATCGCCATCACTCGTCGTAGCCATGCCCACAGGCCCTCCTTCGCCTCGACGACGTGTCCATGGCCTCCGCCTCGATGCCCTCGTCCTCCCCGTCGACTCACTCAATGTTGGACGTCCCCGAACACTCTCCTCATCGTCGTATTCAACCTCAGGAAGCCGAGATCGCCACGGCCGCGCCGTCTCCTTCGAGCCTTCCCCGAGCCTGCTTTGATGCCCCCTGCACTCTCCGTGAGATTCTTCCCCAAACCCCCCTCCTCTGTGCGTCGTTTTCACACCGTAGCCGTTGTTCCGCCGGAGACCGACGCGCGCCGCCACCAGGCTTCTCGTCGTCATGGCCACAGCCACCGCAGCTCGAGCCCGAGCACACCATCATGCTCCGCACGATCTCCTGAGCCTGTAGACACTCGCAGCGCCTCCTCCCGTGCTCTATAGCGCCTCCCCGAGAATGCCTGAGCTGCTGCTGCCGCCGAACCTCGTCGCCGGCCACTTTTCCGGCCACCCCAGCACCTACCACCGCCACCACTCGATGCGCGCCACTGCGTGCGTTCGAGCGCAACAAACCGTGGCCGAAATGATGCCCTGTAGGCCATTTCCGAGCCCCTCCGTCGTGCCTGTCGTCGCTGGCCTCGAGCCGCCGGCAAGTTGGCCTCGTTTGACCTCCCCTAGATCAATGACAGGTGGGGCCCGCCCGGCTAATTAAGTTAGCTTAAGTTAAACAAACTAGGTTAGTTAGTTAAGACACTGACACGTGGGACCTACCGGTCAGGCTTGAACCTGGTCAGCCGCAGTTGACTTGATGGCGTCATGCCACTGTCATGCTGACGCAATAAAGCATATCTGGCGTTTAGTTAATTTTGAAAATTCCAGAAAATGCTTTAAACTTCTAAAAATCATATAAATTCAACCGTAACTCAGAATGAAATAATTTATATATGAAAAATGATCATAAAAATCCAATCTATCCATCTGCAACATTTTCATGCATGCTTGAGCCAGTTAACTTCACTATTTAGGATGAAACATGAATAGGACAACTTTGATAATAGTTTTGTAGTTGGAATTTGATGTAGTTATGAATTCCACTTCAATCAAAATGACTTGTTGTTGCATTAGCCCAAATCACAGCATATTGACATGTCATGATCATGCATCATATTTTGCATTGCATTGATTGTGTTCTTCCTTGTTTGTAGGTATTTGTCCCCTCTCGGTAGACGTGTTTCGGCGATGAGTTCGATGACACCGATGAAGAACTATACTATCTTCAGAAGTGCCGGGCAAGCAAAACCCATGTGTTCATTCTGATACAATCCCACTCTCTTGCTCCTGCTCTCTTTTATTGCATTAGGACAATAATGATTCAACTGTTGCATGCTGCGGTAGTTGAACCCCTTCCCTCTGCATGACCTGTCATTGCCATAGTAAATGGATGAAACCCACTAGCATGAGTAGGAGTTGTTTGAGACCTGATGTGCCTACTCATTTATGCTTGTTGTCATGCCTGCTACTGCTTAGAGTTGAGTCAGGACTGATTCATCGGGGATGAATTGGTATAGTGATGAACATGTCATACTGTGTGTGAGATAAGTGTATGAACATGATTTGTTAAAGGTAGCGGTGAGAGGCCATGTAGTAGTACATGGTGGGTTGTCTCATTGAAGCCGTCCTCAGGAACTGAGTTCTGTGTTTGTGATACATGAACAGCTACTACCACACATTGGAATGCTTAAGTGCCCCTCTCGACTTATTAATCAACTCGATCTCTGTCCAGGAGTTGCAACTAGTTTCTGGTGTTTGTAGGTAGTGCTAGTAGTCTACCAAGTGGCACCCGGTACAGGTGGGCTTGGGACAGACTAGGTGCAGTGGCACGGTGTACCAAGTGGCACCCGGATGGTGGGCTTGGGAACCCTGCTCACATCGTTTGGGGCCATGAGGGACACCCCGGTCGGATCTCCTTGCGGATGGAACCCGACTAGGCGATAAACCTGGACTAGAGACTTGTGTGGTTAGTCAAGTCATGGCCGACACCCTCGCCAGGCTTCCGCTTGAAGGTTGCCGAGATACATGACGTGTACATGGTTGTAAGTGGCGAGAGTGTGTGTGAAGAAGTACACCCTTGCAAGGTTAATATGATCTATTCGAATAGCCGCGTCCGCAGTAAAGGACCTCTGGGTTGCCTATACAGTTCATAGACAAGTGAAAGTGGATACTCTAAAATACTTGAGTTGTAGAGTTATGTTGTGATGCCATGTTGTATTTTCACATATTGAGCATATTGTGTGTATGTTATTGAAATGCTTGGTATGTGTGGGATCTGACTATCTAGTTGTTTATCCTTGGTAGACTCTCTTACCAGGAAATGTCTCCTGGTGCTTCCACTGAGCCCTGGTAGCTTGCTACTGCTCTGGAACACTTAGGTTGGCCGGCATGTGTCCTTCTTCGTTCCTGTGTCTGTCCCTACTGGGAAATGTCACGCGGTGTCTACCGGAGTCCTGTTAGCCTGGTACAGGCCGGTTTACCGGAGCCCTGCTGGCCTAGTTGCTACAGCCCAGATTCACTCACTGATGACCGACACGTTCGTTGTTGGGTCATGTATGCCCGTCCCTGTAAGTTAGTGCCACTTTGGGTTCACGACTAGCCATGTCAGCCCGGGTTCTTTGTCATATGGATGCTAGCGACACTATCATATACGTGAGCCAAAAGGCGCAAATGGTCCCGGGCCAGGTAAGGTGGCACCTGTGGGAATACCGTGCGTGAGGCTGCAAAGTGATATGATGTGTTACATGATAGATCGGTGTGACTTAGGATCGGGGTCCTGACAGCATCCGGGATCAACTTTCGGTCGGTCACCCATCCTCAAATTGGTCAAAGCCAAGAACGCCTAATTTTGTGGTTCCTTTCGGATAGCCTCACGGAAAAGAAAGTGCACCTTGTTTATATGAGTAGTCTATTATTTGTATTTCGAGGTGTCACATGATCCACTGACAATATTCCACACACGGAGACACCCATCATATATCCGACCGCATTTCAGCATGTGCCGATGCTGCACTATTGGAGGCCACCTCCTGACTTATGCATGTGTGTTCTGAGAGATTTGGCTGCTCTGTGACATCCTATAAGGCATGATCTTCGCTCGCCTCATCTCCCAACATGTTCTTATCATGTTATCCATGACCTTTGGATCCAACTATTGGGGAACGTGGTAATTTCAAAAAAATTCCTACGATCACGCAAGATCTATCTCTAGGTGATGCATAGCAATGAGAGGGGAGAGTGTTGTCTACGTACCCTCGTAGACCGAAAGCGGAAGCGTTATGACAACATGGTTGATGTAGTCGTACGTCTTCACAATCCGGCCGATCCTAGCACCGAAGGTACGGCACCTCTGCAATCTGCACACGTTCAGGTCGGTGAAGTCCCATGAACTCTAGATCCAGCTGAGGTCGAGGGAGAGTTTCGTCAGCACGACGGTGTGGTGACGGTGATGATGAAGTTACCGGCGCAGGGCTTCGCCTAAGCACTACGACGATATGACCGAGGTGTGTAACTGTGGAGGGGGGCACCGCACATGGCTAAACAATCAACTTGTGTGTCTATGGGGTGCCCCTTCCCCCGTATATAAAGGAGTGGAGGAGGGGGAGGGCCGGCCCTCTCATGGCGCGCCCAAGGAGGGAGTCCTACTCCCAGTGGGAGTAGGATTCCCCCTTCCCTAGTTGGAGTAGGAGAGGAAGGAAGCGGGAGAGAGAGGGAAGGAAAGGGGGGTCGGCCCCCCACCCAATTCGGATTGGGCTCGGGGGGGCATCCACCTAGCCGCCTCCTCCTCTCTCCCACTAAGGCCCAATAAGGCCCATACACTCCCAGTGGGCTCCGGTAACCCCCCCGGTACTCCGGTAAATGCCTGAACTCACCCGGAACCATTCGGATGTCCAGACAGTCTTCCAATATATCGATCTTTATGTCTCGACCATTTCGAGACTCCTCGTCATGTCTGTGATCACATCCGGGACTCCGAACAACCTTCGGTACACCTTATCACATAAACTCATAATACCAATCGTCATCGAACGTTAAGCGTGCCGACCCTACGGGTTCGAGAACTATGTAGACATGACCTAGACACGTCTCCGGTCAACAACCAATAGCGGAACCTGGATGCTCATATTGGTTCCTACATATTCTACGAAGATCTTTATCGGTCAAACCGCATAACAACATACGTTGTTCCCTTTGTCATCGGTATGTTACTTGCCCGAGATTCGATCGTCAGTATCTCAATACCTAGTTAAATCTCGTTACCGGCAAGTCTCTTTACTCGTTTTGTAATACTTCATCCCGCAACTAACAAATTAGTCTCAATGCTTGCAAGGCTTATAGTGATGAGTATTACCAAGAGGGCCCAGAGATACCTCTCCAATAACACGGAGTGACAAATCCTAATCTCGATCTATGCCAACCCAACAAACACCTTCGGAGACACCTGTAGAGCACCTTTATAATCACCCTTTTACGTTGTGATGTTTGGTAGCACACAAAGTGTTCTTCCTGTATTCGGGAGTTGCATAATCTCATAGTCTAAGGAACTTGTATAAGTCATGAAGAAAGCAGTAGTAAAGAAACTAACACGGTCATAATGCTAAGCTAACAGATGGGTCATGTCCATCATATCATTCTCCTAATGATGTGATCCCGTTAATAAAATGACAACACATGTCTATGGTCAGGAAACATAACCATCTTTGATTAACGAGCTAGTCTAGTAGAGGCATACTAGGGACTATATGTTTTGTCTATGTATTCACACATGTACTAAGTTTCCGGTTAATACAATTCTAGCATGAATAATAAACATTTATCATGAACTAAGGAAATAAATAATAACTTCATTATTGCCTCTAGGGCATATTTCCTTCAGTCTCCCACTTGCACTAGAGTTAATAATCTAGATTACATAGTAATGAATCTAACACCCATGGAGCTTTGGTGCTGAACATGTTTTGCTCGTGGAAGAGGCTTAGTCAATGGGTCTGCAACATTCAGATCCGTGTGTATCTTGAAAATCTCTATGTCCCCCTCCGACATTTGATGACGGATGGAATTGAAGCGTATAAGTCATGAAGAAAGCAATAGCAACATACTAAACGATCAAGTGCTAAGCTAACGGAATGGGTCAAGTCAATCACATCATTCTCCTAATGATGTGATCCCGTTAATCAAATGACAACTCGTGTCTATGGTTAGGAAACTTAACCATCTTTGATTCATGAGCTAGTCAAGTAGAGGCATAGTAGTGACACTATGTCTGTCTATGTATTCACACATGTATTATGTTTCCGGGTAATACAATGCTAGCATGAATAATAAACATTTATCATGATATGAGGAAATAAATAATAACTTCAATATTACCTCTAGGGCATATTTCCTTCAGTCTCCCACTTGCACTAGAGTCAATAATCTAGATTACACAGTAATGATTCTAACACCCATGGAGCCTTGGTGCTGATCATGTTTTGCTCGTGGAAGAGGCTTAGTCAACGGGTCTGCAAGATTCAGATCCGTATGTATCTTGCAAATCTCTATGTCTCCCACCTGGACTTGGTCCTGGATGGAATTGAAGCGTCTCTTGATGTGCTTGGTTCTCTTGTGAAATTTGGATTCCTTTGCCAAGGCAATTGCACCAGTATTGTCACAAAAGATTTTCATTAGACCCGATGCACTAGGTATGACACCTAGATCGGATATGAACTCCTTCATCCAAACTGCTTCATTCGCTGCTTCCGAAGCAGCAATGTACTCCGCTTCACATGTAGATCCCGCCACGACGCTCTGCTTGGAACTGCACCAACTGACAGCTCCTCCATTCAATAAAAATACGTATCCGGTTTGCGACTTAGAGTCATCCGGATCAGTGTCAAAGCTTGCATCGACGTAACCGTTTACGACGAGGTATTTTTCACCTCCATAAATGAGAAACATATCCTTAGTCCTTTTCAGGTATTTCAGGATGTTCTTGACCGTTGTCCAGTGCTCCACACCGGGATTACTTTGGTACCTCCCTGCTATGCTTATAGCAAGACATACATCAGGTCTGGTACACAACATTGCATACATGATAGAACCTATGGCTGAAGCATAGGGAATGACTTTCATTTTCTCTCTATCTTCTGCGGTGGTCGGGCTTTGAGTCTGACTCAACTTCACACCTTGTAATACAGGCAAGAACCCTTTCTTTAACTGATCCATTTTGAACTTCTTCAAAACTTTATCAAGGTATGTGCTTTGTGAAAGTCCAATTAAGCATCTTGATCTATGTCTATAGATCTTGATGCCCAATATGTAAGCAACTTCTCTGAGGTCTTTCATAGAAAAACTCTTATTCAGGTATCCCTTTATGCTATCCAGAAATTCTATATCATTCCCAATCAACAATATGTCATGTACATATAAGATTAGAAATGCTACAAAGCTCCCACTCACTTTCTTGTAAATACAGGCTTCTCCAAAAGTATGTATAAAACCATATGCTTTGATCACACTATCAAAGCGTTTATTCCAACTCCGAGAGGCTTGCACCAGTCCATAAATGGATCGCTAGAGCTTGCACACTTTGTTAGCACCCTTTAGATCGACAAAACCTTCCGGTTGCATCATATACAACTCTTCTTCCAGAAATCCATTCAGAAATGCAGTTTTGACATCTATTTGCTAAATTTCATAATCATAAAATGCATCAATTGCTAACATGATTCAGACAGACTTAAGCATCGCTACGGGTGAGGAAGTCTCATTGTAGTCAACTCCTTGAACTTGTCGAAAACCTTTCGCAACAAGTCGAGCTTTGTGAACAGTAACATTATCGTCTGCGTCGGTCTTCTTCTTAAAGATCCATTTATTTTCTATGGCTTGACGATCATCGGGCAAGTCCACCAAAGTCCACACTTCTCATACATGGATCCCATCTCAGATTTCATGGCTTCTAGCCATTTTGCGGAATCTGGGCTCATCATCGCTTCCTCATAATTCGTAGGTTCATCATGGTCTAGTAACATGACTTCTATAACATGATTACCGTACCACTCTGGTGCGGATCTTACTCTGGAAGACCTACGAGGTTCGGTACTAACTTGATCTGAAGCTTCATGATCATCATCATTAGCTTCCTCACTAATTGGTGTAGGAATCACGGGAACTGATTTCTGTGATGAACTACTTTCCAATAAGGAAGAAGGTACAACTACCTCATCAAGTTCTACTTTCCTCCCACTCACTTCTTTCGAGAGAAACTCCTTCTCTAGAAAGGATCCATTCTTAGCAACAAAGATTTTGCCTTCAGATCTGTGATAGAAGGTGTACCCAACAGTTTCCTTTGGGTATCGTATGAAGGCGCACTTCTCCGATTTGGGTTCGAGCTTATCAGGTTGAAGCTTTTTCACAAAAGCATCGCAGCCCCAAACTTTAAGAAATGACACCTTTGGTTTCTTGCCAAACCACAGTTCATAAGGCGTCGTCTCAACGGATTTGGATGGTGCCCTATTTAAAGTGAATGCAACCGTCTCTAGAGCATAGCCCCAAAACAATAGCGGTAAATCGGTAAGAGACATCATAGTTTGCACCATATCTAATAAGGTACGATTACGATGCACCATTTCGCTGGGGTGTTCCAGGTGGCGTTAATTGTGAAACTATCCCATGTTGTTTCAAATGAAGACCAAACTCATAACTCGAATATTCTCCTCCACGATCAGATCGTAGAAACTTTATTTTCTTGTTACGATGATTTTCCACTTCACTCTGAAATTCTTTGAACTTTTCAAATGTTTCAGACTTATGCTTCATTAAGTAGATATAACCATATCTGTTCAAATCATCTCTGAAGGTAAGAAAATAACGATACCCACCACGAGCCTCAATACTCATTGGACCGCATACATCGGTATGTATTATTTCTAATAAGTTGGTAGCTCGTTGTTCCATTGTTCCGGAGAACGGAGTTTTAGTCATCTTGCCCATAAGGCACGGTTCGCAAGCACCAAGTGATTCATAATAAAGTGATTCCAAAAGTCCATCGGCATGGAGTTTCTTCATGCGCTTTACACTGATATGACCCAAATGGCAGTGCCACAAATAAGTTGCACTATCATTATTAAACTTCAATCTTTTGGCTTCAACACTATGAATATGTGTATCACTACTATCGAGATTCAATAAAAATAGACCACTCAGTAGGGGTGCATGACCATAAAAGATATTACTCATATAAATAGAACAACCATTATTCTCTGATTTAAATGAATAACCGTCTCGCATCAAACAAGATCCAGATATAATGTTCATGCTCAATGCTGGCACCAAATAAAAATTATTCAGGTCTAAAACTAATCCCGAAGGTAGATGTAGAGGTAGCGTGCCGACCGCGATCACATCGACTTTGGAACCATTTCCCACGTGCATCATCACCTCGTCCTTAGCCAATCTTCGCTTAATCCGTAGCCCCTGTTTCGAGTTGCAAATATGAGCAACAGAACCAGTATCAAATACCCAGGCGCTACTGCGAGCATTAGTTAAGTACACATCAATAACATGTATATCAAATATACCTTTCACTTTGCCATCCTTCTTATCCACCAAATACTTGGGGCAGTTCCGCTTCCAGTGACCAGTCCCTTTGCAGTAGAAGCACTCGGTTTCAGGCTTAGGTCCAGACTTGGGTTTCTTCTCTTGAGAAGCAACCTTTTTGATGTTCTTCTTGAAGTTCCCTTTCTTCCCTTTGCCTTTTTTCTTGAAACTAGTGGTCTTATTGACCATCAACACTTGATGCTCCTTTTTGGTTTCTACCTCCACGGCTTTTAGCATTGCGAAGAGCTCGGGAATAGTCTTGTTCATCCCTTGCATATTATAGTTCATCACAAAACCTTTATAGCTTGGTGGCAGTGATTAAAGAACTCTATCAATGACACAATCAACTAGAAGATCAACTCCCAGCTGAGTCAAGTGATTATGATACCCAGACATTTTGAGTATGTGTTCACTGACAGAACCATTCTCCTCCATTTTGCAGCTGTAGAACTTGTTGGAGACTTCAAATCCCTCAACTGGGCATTTGCTTGAAATATTAACTTCAACTCTAGGAACATCTCATATGCTCCATGACGTTCAAAACGTCTTTGATGTCCCGATTCTAAGCCGTAAAGCATGGCACACCAAACTATCGAGCAGTCATCAGCTTTGCTCTGCCAGACGTTCTTAACATCATCAGTAGAATCTACAGCAGGCCTGGCACCTAGCGGTGCTTTCATGACGTAATTCTTCTGTGCAGCAATGAGGATAATCCTCAAGTTATGGACCCAGTTCGTGTAGTTGCTGCCTTCATCTTTCAACTTAGCTTTCTCTAGGAACGCATTAAAATTCAAAGGAACCATAGCACGGGCCATTGATCTACAACAACATAGGCATGCAAAATACTATCAGGTACTAAGTTCATGATAAATTAATGTTCAATTAATCATATTATTTAAGAACTCGCACTTAGATAGACATCCCTCTAATCATCTAAGTGATCACGTGATCTAGATCAACTAAACCATGTCCAATCATCACATGAGATGGAGTAGTTTTCAATGGTGAACATCACTATGTTGATCATATCTACTATATGATTCACGCTCGACCTTTCGGTCTCAGTGTTCCGAGGCCATATCTGCATATGCTAGGCTCGTCAAGTTTAACCCGAGTATTCTGCATGTGCAAAACTAGCTTGCACCCGTTGTATGTGAACGTAGAGCTTATCACACCCGATCATCACGTGGTGTCTCGGCACGACAAACTGTAGCAATGGTGCATACTCAGGGAGAACACTTGTACCTTGAAATTTAGTATGCGATCATCTTATAATGCTACCGACGTTCTAAGAAAAATAAGATGCATAAAGGATAAACATCACATGCAATCAAAACATGTGACATGATATGGCCATCATCATCTTGTGCTCATGATCTCCATCACCGAAGCATCATCATGATCTCCAATGTCACCAGCGCGACACCTTGATCTCCATCGTAGCATCCTTGTCGTCTCGCCAACTATTGTTACTACGACTATCGCTACCGCTTAGTGATAAAGTAAAACAATTACATGGCGGTTGCATTGCATACAATAAAGCGACAACCATATGGCTCCTGCCAGTTGCCGATAACTTTGTTACAAAACATGATCATCTCATACAACAATTTATATCACATCATGCTTATCACATCACAACAAGCCCTGCAAAAACAAGTTAGATGTACTCTACTTTGTTTTTGCAAGTTTCACGTGGCTGCCACGAGCTTCTAGCAAGAATCATTCTTACCTACGCATCAAAACCACAACGATTTTTCGTCAAGTGTGCTATCTTAACCTTCAACAAGGACCAGGCATAGCCACACTCGATTCAACTAAAGTTGGAGAAACATACACTCACCAGCCACCTATGTGCAAAGCACGTCGGTAGAACCAGTCTCGCGTAAGCGTACGCATAATCTCGATCTGAGCCGCTTCATCCAACAATACCGCCGAATCAAAGTATGACATGCTGGTAAGCAGTATGACTATTATCGTCCACAACTCTTTGTGTTCTACTCGTGCATATAACATCTACGCATAGACCGGGCTCGGGTGCCACTGTTGGGGAATGCGGTAATTTAAAAAAAATTCCTACGATCACGCAAGATCTATCTCTAGGTGATGCATAGCAACAAGAGGGGAGAGTGTTGTCTACGTACCCTCATAGACCGAAAGGGGAAGCGTTATGACAACGCGGTTGATGTAGTCGTACGTCTTCACAATCCGACCGATCCTAGCACCGAAGGTACGACACCTCCACGATCTGCACACGTTCAGCTCGGTGACGTCCCACGAACTCTAGATCCAGCTGAGGTCGAGGGAGAGTTTCGTCAGCACGATGGTGTACTGACGGTGATCATGAAGTTACCGGCGTAGGGCTTCGCCTAAGAACCACGACGATATGACCGAGGTGTGTAACTGTGGAGGGGGGGTACCGCACACGGCTAAACAATCAACTTGGGTGTCTATGGGGTGCCCCCTTCCCCCGTATATAAAGGAGTGGAGGACGGGAGGGTTGGCCCTCTCATGGCACGCCCAAGGGGGGAGTCCTACTCCCAACGGGAGTAGGATTCTCCCTTCCCTAGTTGGAGTAGGAGAGGAAGGAAGGTGGAGAGAGAGGGAAGGAAAGGGGGGCGGCCCCCCACCCAATTCGAATTGGGCTTGGGGGGGCACCTTCCACCTGGCCGCCTCCTCCTCTCTCCCACTAAGGCCCAATAAGGC